>NC_046382.1:10372649-10672649 GCF_011125445.2 Fundulus heteroclitus | reverse complement strand
ACGAAGACAACATCCGTTAAAAATGGTTTCCTTATTATTTATTTACATTTTCAATGACTTCATAGGGAGCAAAGTGGAAGCCAAATTCCTTGTCTATGTGCATAAACCTGATGAATAGAGCCAGTTCTGATTTGGAAAGAAGCTGCAGCAATTGTTAATAGGAATATATATATATAAAAAAAACAAGAAAATGTTCCAGTGTGTAAACAAAATAAATCAAATGTGACATTTCAATGAGCCGATTCTGTGCCAGCTCATTATTTTGGTAAATCTTTGCAGACTTTTCTGCATCATCTGACTCATCAGGAAAAAGCACATTTATTCAAGTAATGGTGGAGTTCCCCTGTTTTTCTGCAACTATTATTTCTTCCCACGGATTAAAGACATAAAGACTGGATTATGTAAAAGAATAAATGAGGCGTTGAATACAAAACTGAAATAACAGTACATGAGTTTAAGGCCTTTTCTCTACCCAGTGCTTACTGAGGAGTGTTTCACGTCTGCAGGCGCTAATTTAATCAACGCGGATTTAAAAGGTGAGAGCAGGTATAAGACACTGAGGGGGTGTCACTAGCCGACCGAATGTCACATCCAATAGACAACAGGAACATGTTGGATCCTTTAGACGAAAACACATTCAGAAGCAGAATGTTATCTAAATATGCTAAAGAAATATAGGGTAACACTTTATTTGAAGGGGTGTACATAAGACTGACATTACACTGTCATAAACATGACATAACACCTGTTATGAACATAAATGACTGTTTATAAATGTTTAGGACTGTTGTCATTAATTGTCATTCGGTAAATTATGACACTATTAAAGCAAAGTTGACATTGTTTAAAATGTCTTTGTTATGACAAGCCCTTAATTTAACAAAACTCCAAGTCAAGCCCTTAACCTAACCAAATCCCAAACCAAGCCCTTAATTTAACCTAATCCCAAGTCAAGCCCTAAATTTAGCCTTGTCTCTGTTAATGTTAAGTTGTCATAACAAATATATATATATATATATATATATATATATATATATATATATATATATATATATATATATATGTGTGTGTGTGTGTGTGTGTGTGTGTGTGTGTGTGTGTGTGTGTGTGTGTGTGTGTGTGTGTAACTGAATCAACTGTTAAACACTGGACTATGGACACCCCTGACCTAAAGCGTGCAAAAAGTGCACAAAAAATATTGATTATTGCTAGATTTTAAATGTGAGCTATTGTAAATCTTGAAATATTGTTAGCATGAAATGATCTGTGAGAGACTAGTGATATAGATTTCACAACAGCACTTTTTGTAGTGCTGTTGTGAAGCATCCCATAATCAAACCTATACCTGTGAAGTGCCACCAAAAAAAACACACTCTTACCTTGTTCATCTAAAAGGATGTTGTCCGGCTTCACATCTCTGAAAAAACAAAAACACACACACAGAAAAACAATAATTTAATCACCTTAAAGTTAACAAAAATAGTCAAACTATTTTAATGAAGTTTAACTGTGTCTGATGATCGCTGCATTAACTAAAAGCGTTGAGCCCGCTCCTGAGTTAACACATTCTGAAACCCTGCCTCAAGATGTCATCGCATGTGGGAAAGCCTGGGATTAGGTATATACAGTATGTGTAGATGCGAAAGTCTGTAGGAGGTGTGCTGGAGGCTGATGCATGTGTGAATTACGTGTTGGTGCAATATTGTGCCAGTAAGCGCACAAGAGGGACGAGATGCTTTCCTTTCAAACGCTGCCTGAGGGACTGGAGGCGCAACAATAGTCAGACCTCTGGAGGCTCTCTGCAGGTTCGCTCAAACAAGCTTATTACGGCGGGGCCGCACGCACCGAACAGCGAACACATCCGCTGGCTTGACTTTTACCTGCCGCTTCGGAGCGTACCCGCTGCATTTAATTACGGCGCACGTCACGCTGCAGCACAGAAAAAAAAAAACAACACAGGCAGCTTACAGAGAGCATCAGCACGGGTGACAGAGATGTGCATGCCATGTTGATGCAAGCCCCCTCCGCCTGAAGCCCTGAGGGACGGAGGAGGAGGAGGTGGGAGGAGGAGGAGGAGGCAGGGGAGACGCATCTGACATACGCGGGAGCCTCAATAAATAAGGGTATCATCAAAAATGCATTCTAGGATTTTTCATTTAAAAAGTAAACTTACTGTAAAATAATTACAAAGGCTCTATGCACCCCTGCATCAATGCAGCGTAGCATGGAAGCCGTCGGCCTGCGGTTCTGCTGAGGCGTAATTGGTCATTGAGGCAGGGACTGGTACCTACGGCAGTGTGGGCCGGCACCAAGTCCTGCTGGGAAATGAAATCGGCATCTCCGTAAAGGTTTTCAGCAGAAGGAACCATGCAGGGCGCTAAGATCTCCTGCTTGGTGGCTGAGTCGACTTTAGACCCAGTGGGCCAACACCAGCAGGTGACATGGCACCCCACACCATCGCTGACGGGAAACTTCACCCTGGATTTTAAGTAGTGTTGCGCCGATGTCATTTTTTGACCCCGATACCGATACCCGATACCTGGCTGTGCAGTATTGGCCGATACCGATACCATCTGTTTGAAATTGATGTGTGTTTATATATATATGAAGAACTGCATACTACTTAGGGTAGTAGAACTTTTTATTGCCTACCTGGAATGGGTGACAATAGTTGAATAAACTTTTGGCTCTCAAAGGCCAAAATAGTGCAACATTGGTGAAATTATAACATGTATAATTGTAGTGCAACAGTAAGACAGTAAAATTACATTAATAATTGAATAATCTCTTTTAAACCCTGAGTTTTGGCTCTCAAATGCCAAAATAGTGCAACTTTCATGAACTTATATAACATGTATAATACTAGTCAGGAGAGAGAAGGCTGCGTTCAAGTGACATACAAACATCAAAATGGTATCGGTGCCCTATTTGTTGGTACTCACCGATACCGATACCACTATTTTAGTGCTGGATCGGGGCCCCGTCCCATACTGGTATCAGTATCGGTGCAACACTAATTTTAAGCAACATGGATTCTTCCGGATTCTGGGACCCCGATTACCAGATGAAATGCAACATCTACTCTCTAAAGAGGACTTCAGACCACCGAACAGTCGGGGAGATTTTCCCCCTTAGACCGAGTAAGACGCTTGTGACATCAACTCACCTGTAGCTTATGTGAGGATATGTTTGTGTGTTTTGGCCCTTGAAGCGTTGACTCCAGCCACAGGCCACCTCCTGTAGACCTAACCCCACACCTACACCTCTTTCCACCATACTTTTTCCTTCCACTAAATTTTCCCCAACATGCTGCAGCGCAGGCTGTTAATGTGGCACTCTGTTAACATCCAGCTTATTTAGCTTCATCCTGCTGTCCCGTCCTAAGTCTTCCCCATGACTGTGTGGGTCGTTACTCGGTCCTAACATTCTTCCTATAGCAATATTTAGATTTTTCAGAGAAAATGACAACTTTATGGAGGGGTTTAAACTGTAATCAATGCTTGAAGTGAAAAAAAAAATGTGAAGAATGTAAACAACATACCAGTTTCAAGTTTTGAATGTAATGGCTGAATTAATTAGATTTTTTTTAAAGATATTGTAGTTGATCTAAATGCACCCGGAGCAACACCACTCCAGCAGAAAAAAGGCAACATGAGTCAAGAAAAAGAGGGATACTCCACTTCTTCCTCCCTTTCTCTAATAAGACTAATTTTACCTCCTTGGGCATGGTGACAGCTGACTGTTGCTAGGAGACCAGAGACCCTTCTTCCTTATAAGTTGGTGCAAAAAAAAAAAAAAAAAAAAAAAAAAAAAAAAAAAAAAAAAATGGTGTAGCGTGTGCCCTACTGTGGAAAACTTGAACGCTGGAACGACGCAGCAGAGGCCAGCCGACAATGCGATTAGGGCTCCTTCCCAGCAGCGAGAGGCTGTTAAACATCACAGCGTCGATCACTTATTTTATTAGCAGCCGCTGAACGTGTGTCGGCGTCACCTTCACCGACAGGAAAAATCAAACCGCTGCTTGTGTGAGTATTAGGAAGGAAGGAATGCAGCTGTTTATGTCAAATGAACCTGTGCCTAACTGTGCAGAGCGTCGCCTATCAGTGAGCCAAACGACAAGGTATAGCTGGTAGCTGGGTGGGGGGGGGGGGGGGATTTTTTTTACTGCATACGTACCTCTGTCTGAGCACCTAAAAATAGCTGCAAGATACACATCGGCAGGGGTGCGTTCAATCACGTGTCAAGAGGCGGCAACATGGGCTGGAGTCTGATCCAAGGGTCTGAAAGCCGGGGGTTTATTTCCAGGATCCATTATCTAAAAGGTGATAACTGGGAGGTCTGATTCCAAACAGTGGGAAGCCATAGCAACAATATAACCTGTTATAACGTTACATTTTTATTTGGACTTTTCTTTTTTTTTTTAACTGGTTCTAATTCTGTTTCTTTCTACTCGTAAAATCCTGGCATCGGATAAACAAACATCCCACCTTTCAAGGGAATCATTGACAGACACGCAAATGTCAGACTGAAAGCTGCAAATAGATTGAACTATAAAAAAAAAGGAAAAAAAAAGAAGAGTCAATGAATGTGTTGCGCAACAAGTGAAGCACACTATGTGAAAGGAATGTGTGTTTCACTCTGACGGCTCTTACAACCCATTAAGGGCGAGCTTGGGAGGACTCCCCCTTGAGTCATGAAGAGGAGGAGAAAACGAGGAGAAAACGAGGGGGGATCACATGGAGCGGCTATTGATCCTAACCAGGCGAAAACATTACAGTGAAACAGATGTGAGTCATGCTTCCTGCACCTCATTCATGGCAACGTCTCATTATTTTCCAGACTTGATTTTTGCCGTTTAAGAAAACTAAAATAAAATCCTACATTTATTTTTGGTATTTTAATGTTTGTTTTTCTCCTGGATATGGTGCCGCCCTAACCTGACGCCGCCACATAGATTTGCTTCGCATATCCATCTGGAAACCTTCCGTTGAAGTAATTTTGGGAAGGGGCGAAAATACTGGTTAGCTGATTGGCCTATGTTGGTGATAGATGGGCCAAATAAACCAATCAGATCAACGAAGCATATGACGTACTAACAGCGACGACAAAAACACAACCACAAGCCAAGCTACTCTTGCTGCTGCAGGTAAAGGCTCGTTAGCTCAGCAAAGAAATACTCTGTAATTCCGATAAAACTTGCTCGATAGCCACGCTAACGCTAGTTTCGTCGGCTGAAGCCGCCATGTTCTTTAGACTGAACTGTCACGCTTCCCGTTGCGTCACACCTCAACCCGCATCAAAGCCAACGCTGATTGGACGTTCGTTTGGTGAACGGCTCCAAATTTTCTTTAACGGAGAGTAGCCAGACTGATCTGCGAGTGAAACCTTGAAAGCTCGCGAGATCAGGATGGTCTCACGAGGCTAGTGCCGCCCTATTTTAGCGGCCAAATTTTGATGAACACACGTAACGCCCGCCTTTATCTTTCGTTTCTTTCTGCTCCCGCCACTCTGGGTGAACTTTAATATCTCAGTCACCCAACATTCACAGAAGGTACAGACACTGAGGGCAGGTGGAGCTTTTTCCACTCCCCAAATATATAGTATCATCTGTTTGTAGACTGTGAATGTAGGACACCCACATCAAAAATATTGCATTCTGGGATTAATTTGCAATAGTGATAACTGCTCATAGTGGGGTAATGATTGTGATTCAATACAATGTGCAGCTATAATTATATATTGTTATGCCACTGAACGTTTAAAGCTATATTATTGTGACATTTCTTTCTGGGCTTAGGATAAATCGGCTCATTACATTACTTATATAGGACATTTTTGACCAATCTGTATAATCTGACCCAATCTGTATAATATGATTGAACTTGATTTTGTAAAGTGCCTTGAGATGACATGTTTCATGATTTGGCGCTATATAAATAAAATTGAATTGAATTGAATTGAATTATGTCCAACAACCTTACATGGTCTGACGTGAATCACGTTTGACCACTAGAGGGAGTAAGGGGGCTAACATAACCTGCGTAAATGTGCTGATCTTCTATAATGTTGAAAAAGATTGTGGCCACATGTTTTAAAAAAGGAGATGAACGAAAACCCTCCGTCTCCCTTCTGGACTCACGTTAATGTATAAATTGAGGGCCTGCTCCCATGTGACTAGATGGTCGTCGCCCCCTAGTGGTCTGGCGCACTTCTGTTTTTATTTTAGAGCGAGTTTGCAGCTTTTTTTTTTTACTGTTGTTTTTGGTGCGTGCAGAATTTTTGTTCAGTGGCGTTTTTCTGTTGCAGTATTTGATTGTTTGTGTGTTTTAGAGTTTGCCTCAGTCCACTTTCTGTGATTGCAGCGCTTTTCTTTTGCGGCGTCTTTCTGTTGCAGCACATTTGGACATCTGTCAGCCAACCGTACGGTGCCCATCTCCAGCGGTCAGTGATCGAGACGGCGGGGTGAACCGTGCACAGGTCGCCAGTCTATCACAGGGAAACGCAGAGAGAAACAACCATGCACCCAGACACCCATAAGGTGTCTGGGTGTCTGGGTGACCAATTTAAACTAACAGACATGTTTTTGGCCTGTGCGAGGAAGCCCGAGTACCCAGAGAGAATCCACACATGCACAGGGAGAACATGCAAGCTCCATGTGGAAAAAAACCCAGGCCTGGATTTGAACCCAGAACCTCAGTGGGCCAAAAAAAGTAAAGAGAACCGAAAAGCTTGTTCTGTTTTAATAAAAAGCACAGAAGGTTTGTTCTGTGATTTTAAGGGTTTTAGTAATTTCTTTTTCCACTGATTTGTACACTGTTCCATTTGCGTTTTATCATTTTATTACTTTCTTAGAAAATGACAAACCTCCATATAAATATATCACCATAATGCCTTTTCATCTGTAGTTGCAACTGATGCTACAATTCTTGTCGCGCCTGTTTATTTTTTCCTGCAGAGTAACGCCGAGTAACACCGTTTTATCCTCTCTGCTATTAACAAGATAACCACAGTCTGCTTGTAAGACAGATCGAAGAGAAACACATTTGCATCTCCCAGCGTCACTTCAGAGGAAACCGAACCGAAACTCCTCACAGCATCAATAATGCGGGTTCACACGAACGCACGCATACGCCTTGTTTGAAGGTATAAATGCGGCCCAGACAAGGTTTTGAACAGCATTCAAACAGAGTTTCAGCCATCTGTGGCACTAAATCAGCAGTCTGTTGGGATCTTTGCTCTTTTACTCGCCAAACTGCAGACACACACTCCCCGTACCGCTGCGCTCAGCATTCCTGCGCAGAGGAAAAACTGGGCATACTTGAAGCTTCACTGATTATAGCTGATGCATGGCCACATTTGCAAGAAAGAAAGCTTGGTAGGACCCCACACCTGGCTATTCTGCACATGATTCACATGACTGATTAGAAAAATCTGGAAAATATAACTCATTCAGTGAAAGCCTGCCAAGCTCTTACTACCAACAAAACAGGGTTTTATAGTTTGCACATCCTGGACACCATTTCTCTGTTAGTCTTCATTATAGAAGCACTTCGTCTTGCACTAAAAACATCCACAATTTCCTCACACACCAGGGATTACCTGGAGGGGCTCCTTCGGACCTTGCCAGGCAGCAGCGATATACCAGAATAGGGCTGGACGATAATTCGATAACAATATATATCGATGATAGAAAAAAAAGGGTCAATAAAAAGTTCAAAAGAATAACAGTTTTCCTTCCTTATGCATTCTAGCCTATCATGTGGGTTAAAATCATTTCTGCACATACAAATGGTTTTTAAGAAATACTCACCTGTACACTTTGATCGCACACAGTCTCTTTCTCTTGCATTGTTTACATTTCAATTGTTGTACTGTTAAATCACTGCTGCACTTTTCCTGTAAACTTTATCCTGTACATTCTATCCTGTAAATGTTATCCTGTAATTTACTTTATCCTGTAATCTACTGCAATTTACTGTGATTCTTCAAGCTGTATGCAAACGAAATTTCGTTCTGTACGCACTTTGTGCATACAAAGTGACAAATAAAGTTGTCTAAGTCTAAGTCTAATATTACAGTTGCTACATCTTCCCAGCCAATCACAAAGGCAGACCCAGAAACGACACCCCCCCTTCAAAGAGTTCAGAGAGCACGTGATATTTTTTCTCTCTTTAAAACAGTTGCTGTTTTGGTAAAAAGTTGGTTGAATAAAGGGTTGAGTTTGAATTCAGTGTTTGTTGTTCTTTATCTAAATATAGGTCGCTAAGGAAGAGCATAAAATGGCCAGAGCTGCACTTAAAATATATGTTTTGAATTTGTTGATAATTATCGATATCGATCAATATAATTTTTATTTTATCAATATGCTTCTTTGCTATATCGTCCCTTTGCTGCACATCGAGAGCGGCTGAAGACAATCCCTGGATCCAGAGTCGAACTGAGATTAAAAGCCCATTTCTTCCAGATTGCTTCATTAATCATATCTGGGAGGTGACCGTTCACACTGGGACTGGTTCTGCTGGAGCCATCTTTCTGTTAAAACGCAGTTTTCCTCTCCGCTGTCGCCGCATGCATGCTCGGAATGAGGAATTGTTGCAAGGCTAGTGAAAGTTGTGCAAATTTCAGCTAAAGAAGCATTTTGAAATGTCAAACAGGGACACGCGGGGCAGGACGCAGTCTTAGGACAGGAAAAAGCAGGAAGTGAGCTCAGTGTGGAGGCCGGTTCAAAACATCCAAACGTGTTTCCATCCCACAGAAACGGCTGCAGCACAGCTTAGAAATGTGCGGTGACTTTGTGGTTCTGACTGCCTGGCCAAACAGATTAATGCTGCGTTTTCCCCCCTGAAGCACAGAACACATATTCCAGCTGCACACAATCATCAAATGTAATTCATCCTGTCTGAGCTGAAGCCAGAGGAGCCGGGCAAGGTAAAACATCAATGACGTCGGTGCAAGCTGCAGACACAGAACCTCTTGGCTGCCAGATTCAACCTTAACTGGATTTTTAAGAGCATATTTCATGCAGGATAAAGCCCTGCATTTTCTTCTGAGGCTCATTTCAGTTAGCAGCAGGGTTTATAGTTAGATTTGGAAAGTACTCTCAGTAAATACGGAGTACAACAAGTTTGTTTCCCCACACGTCCAACAAACGCACGAATAAGTCACAACTTTTTTATAAACTTAAAATTAGTCGTTCGCGTGGCAGTTTTCCCTTTATGTTACATAACGCTGCATCAATTGCCAAAACCGGCTCGAATGGAGCGTTGCAGCTCTCAATAGACAACAAAACTATGCTTTTCCTGACAAATAAAGCTCCAGAAGACCCAGACAAAAGAAATACGAGCAGACGGATGCACGGGTACCTGTGGATGATGTGCTGGCTCTGCAGGTAGTCCAGGGCCAGAGTCATCTCACAGAGGTAGAGTTTGACGGCGTCCTCACTGAAATGGACGTTCTGCTGTAGGTGGTAGCGCAGGTCTCCTCCAAGCAGGAGGTCGACCACCATGAACATGTCCTCCTCGTCCTGAAAGGAGTACCTGGGAGCAAACACACCGCTCGTTGATTGGGGGGGTGGGGGGGGTGCACAGCACATGGCACACATACACAGAAGCAGAGACTGGGCACATACACAGCAAACAGAAAGCAGGGCTGGAAGACATTTATTTTGCATGCAGGACACATTTCAGGCTGATAGCAAGCGTGCTGACACGTATCTGCAAACTTTATTCCTGATGCACTGCTGCTTCCTAATGCCCAATTTGAAGGTGAAATTAATATTTAGCGGTTTGGAAATGCATATGCCTGTTGGGCTTTTTTATGTTTTCTTAAAGCTACAAAGTTTAAAGGCATTTTATTTTTATTTATTTTTTTATTGTGTAATCGTAAATTGCATTCTGTGGTGAAAAAGTGTAGTGTGCATTTATATCCAGCTCTGTATACTCTGATGCCCCTGAACAACATCCATTGCAACTAATTACAGTACTTTCTGAACCTACAAAATAAGTAAATAAGCGTCGACTTGTGTGTAATTAAATATGAGTGTAAATCCAGCGGTTCTATGAAGGTCTAAGGGGTTTGTTAGAGAACGTCAGAGAATGAAGAACACCATGAAGACCCAGGAATACTTAGCAGAACGGTCAGGGGGGACGTTGTGGAGGAATTTAAAAGAAAAAAACAAACATCCAGGGGCTTTGAACCTCTCACAGAGCTCCGTTCAGTCCATCATCACGCAGGTCAGCTATCCGTCAGGCACTAATCTGACCTCAGTATATCTTGCAGGGAGAAAGACATTTTATAGTAAAGACTTACAACACCGGTCAAAGAAGAAAGCAGATGATCTAGTAAGATGAGAACAAAATTGTCTTTACTGGTGTGTGGTTAAAAAAGTAAAAAAACGAACACCTCACAGCCGTATCCCCCTCCTAAAGCATGGTGAGGGGATGCTCACCTTCTGCAGAGATAGGGAAGTTAGAAATGTGGTGGAGCTAGATGCAGGAATATCATGGGGGAAAAAACACACATATTTGTGTTAGAATGGCCTAGTCAAAGTCTGGAACCAAATGGAAATGAGGATCGGTGGCAAAACTTGAAGATAGCTGCTCACAGACGCTCTCCATCCAACCTGACTGAGCTTCAGCTTTTATGCAATGAAGAACGGGGAGAACTTCCAGTCTGTGCACAGCTGGAGAGGATGCGCCTTTATTTTACTGTTTCTGCACTAAAAAGGGTTTCTACAAACACCGGACACAAGGCGACCAAACATAAATGTCAGACACACTTTTCAGATTTTTTATGTAAACAAGACGTAAAACAAAGTTATCATTAATCTAATCTCTAAACCTTTCCCTGTACAGTCTGGCGCCAATTCCAACATCTGGGTTGTATCAACTAAAAAGAAACAAAAGAGAAACAAGAAAAATCCTCCAAGGGTTTCTCACCCAAGAGATTAAAGCCTTGACGAGCATTTGTTTTGTTAAACGTCAGAATAATGACACAGAGATTTATGTGTTGAGACTATTTAGTTTTCTCTCTTTTCAGATGTTTACATGCACCAAGATTTCAGGTCTTTAAACTATTTGGTAAAACCCAGGTAATACCAGATTTAAGCAAACTGATTCATGGTTATAGTTCACCACTAAACGTTGTGAAATAAGTTAACAGGAACAACCTGAACTAGTTCTCAGCCATATATTATATTAAAAACACCTAATATGGTTTTTAATATCTCCTGTTGTCTTTGCTCTATTAAACTGTATCTTAAAAGGGCTGAACTTAGTGCCCAGTCACAAATTTTAATTGTTTCAGCAACAGGAATATTTTGACGCATACTTTTGGATTGTTTGTAACTGTGGTCAAATCACCCGCAGTAATACCAAATACCTGCAAAACACTGAAAGTTTAGTTTGTGCTGGACAAAAGACGACAATCAGGAATCAGGAATCAAGGAATCAGGAATATTTTATTTGTCACCGCGTGTTAGCTCAACAAAATTTATCTTTGGCTACTCTGGTTCACATGTCTACAACCGTAAATGAAAAAAAAAATACATTCAGGTCACAATCTAACTTCTGTCATAAGTGGGTTAACCCACCACAATGTTCCTCGTTAATCCGGACTCGGTTAACCCACATACGTCTTTGTTGTTTCTTCAGTTGCTTACCTGCAGGATGCTCGGAGAGAGGAGATCAAAGTTGCAGCTGCTCTGCGTCTCTCTGCGTCCATAAACGAGCAGACAAGCACACCCCGGCAACACAAAACCCCTCAATGTAACCTGATAGTTTGAAGGAGCTTGAGCCTTCAGCTAATATCCTTATGTAGAGAGCAAAGTTGAAGGCAACGTAGTCAACTTTGAGGAGAGCAGAAAAAGCGCAGGCCTGAATTATCAATTTAGGTCCTCACAAAGCGGTTCTCGGTTTCTGCTGCCTGCATGTGCACACAGACACTAAAACACTCAGCCGAACCACTTGAGGGTGAATGCAGCTGCTCTTTCTTCTTTGAAATATCCAGACTTAAAAAAAAACTGAATCATTCATTTCAAAGTTCTCAAAAATGTGAGCTCAGTTCATGGAGGGATTGCCACCAGGTTAGATGAAAAATGGGTTAAAGGCAACCTATCAAGCATCCTTTGTAACAATTTAGGATAAGTATGGGCTATACAAAACATGTTCAATAACTTTTTTGCACAAAATCATTCTCAGATATTGAGATTTCACCTCCCCAGTTCCAACTATTTAGAGGTTCTGTCAGAATGAGCTGTTTTACAGCTCTGTCGCTTTTATTTAAATAAGCTGGTGCTGGCCGCGCCTCCCAAAGCGATGTTTACACTCACACTTTATACACATGAACATGGCTGCCAGCAGATGCACAATGGTGCAACAATACATCTTTGTCCCAGAGTCAGACCCAGAAGCAGAAGAAGTGGAGCCTCTTTGTACAGCCAGCAAAGATGCAGCAACATTTTCTGAATGGACACAGGGCTATCAGTAGCTTTTTAGCGTTAGCTTAACGACAAATCATGTTCATGCCAAACGGCCATTGTACAGCGTATACAGAAAATAGAGCGAGTTTGAATGAGCACATGGGATGCTATGTGAAGGGAAGTGCCCACAGAGTGTGACGTACCGTATTTTTCGGACTATAAGGCGCACTTAAAATCCTTAAATGCTATCAAAAAATTTATGATGCGCCTTATAATCCGGTGCGCTTTATATATGATTAACGTTGTGCTTACTGACCAATTCTATGTGGTACAATGCACTCAAAAATCAGGTAAAATGTGTAAGTATGACTTTGGTTAGTATAGAAGCCGCTCCAATCAGTGGATATTCGGAGCATTGCGGCACATTGTGTCACTACCTGGTCGGACCCCTGAGCTGTTCAGAGGACTGCCTGACTGTAATGTCTAAACTAGAAGTGCGATTGATCTAAAACAGCAAAAGTTAGTCTGATTTAAAGTCAGAATGAGAGAAATAAAGGTTATATGTCACTTATACAGCATGTGCAGATATCTTTATTTTTAATTTCGTATGGCTAACTATCATCAGCATATCAACAGATGTTTGTCATGTGATTATTTTTACCAAATGCACGTAGACATAAAGTATTCACTGTTGCCCGTCTGTAATTCACTCACTGGACAAGCTTTAAAACAGGAATATAAAAAGAAGCTCCCACTATGTCGCACGGATCCCCTCCAGAAATATTCCCTGTCTGATCACAGCCGACAGGGAAAGCAAGTTGTTTTACACTGAGTCTTATGCTGCGTGCCATACATCATTCAAGCTGTCAAGACATTTTTTGCCGTTCATCAATAACCCCAGAGCCAAGTCTGAAGCATTGTTTCCTCGTTTCAGTGATTGATTCTGCATCGTTCTTGGCTGCAGCCTGGAACGACGCTGCTTCCTTTGTCCGTGCAACAATAGCGTACAATGATACAGCCGGCGACTATTCCTGCAGCTGATCTTTATCCGGCCTTCGGTTTTCCACCGGGCTGGTAAGTCACAGTCATACTGCACTTGCAGTGTTTGTTCTTTTTCCATGTGCATCCAGATGCACAGTGTAAAATATGATGCTGCTGTTTTTTTTTTGTTTTTCTGTTGTGAGCAAAGACATGAATGATTTATTATGTTGATGCACAGCAGCAAAGAGTTCCTCTCACCTCCTGCCATGTTGCTTGGCCTTTTGTTAAACTGTATACCATGTGCAAAGCCTTACTGGCAGTACTCCCATCTTAGTGCATGTATGTTTAGTGGCTTCTCTGTCCAGGTTGTAGTCATTAAAGGAGCTATAATTTATTTTTTACATACTTTTATCAAAGTACTCCTGGCCCAGCATTTCTGTCCTCGGATGGGATTCTTTCCTGGACGGAGAAATTGATGAAGCTATTGCTGGTATTAGGTTTGTCTACATTTTGGTGTTAAACTTTGTCTCTTCAAAGCTACTCAGCTGCTAGTCTTATTAACCCGGAGCTTTCTTCCAGTTAAAAAGGTCATGGTTCCTCTCCAACGTCATCACCAATTGGCAACACATAATCCAGTGAATCAGACTTTATTGCTCAACAGCATAATTGGACGGGAAGGGATGTAGCTGGTTTTGTACCCGAGGATACAAGTGGGTGATTGGATTGGACTGAAATTTGATTTTAAACACAATTTGAATAGTATTCTGTTTGACCCATTTGTCTTTTACAGAGCCTCTAGAGCAGAGATGCACAATGTTTTGGCATTAATATCGGCGGCGTAAGTAAAACTGGGCTGATATTAACAACCGGTGTTTATTTGTGTATGTATTTTGGGAGGGAGGTTGGCTAAGTGGTATTTGTTTGACCATGTGACAGTGATAGTGGTTTAATGGAGGACAGCGAGTTGCTAAACCGAAGCGGCGAACCCATTTCAGTCATGTGGTTATACTTTCCTGGTGACAAAATGGTAGAGAAATACACATAATATTCATAAATGTCAGCTATAGCCCATAATTAATATCAGATAATGATGCTGACATCATTTAATCTGACTCTCGCCAGACGCATGTCGCTCCGCCTAGCTCCATTCATCCATCTGGGACCTCTCCATAGGAATTGCCTTTATTGAAGGCTGGGCCTTATCAAAAATCCTTGCATATGATTGGATAGGCCACTTGTCTGTCATCTTTATCGACGTGCTATTTCAACCACTCACACCGAAGCCAACCCGTGACGCTGTGAGAGCGACGCTGGGATTTTATTATTTTTTTAAATGTGTTTGCGGCTCTCTAGTGGCACGCGTTTTATTGACAGGAAGTGGGGGGAAGTCAGGCGGCAAAGCGTCGCGGGTCGGAGTCGATCCCGGGCCGACCGCGTTGAGGACTAAAGGCCTCCTAATATGGTTCACGCTAACCGCTAACCGCTCCGCCACGGACGCGCCCCGGAAAACAAAACTTGCCAAATCCGGTCGGGAGAAGGACGAAAACATCGTTTCCGCCAACAAAAGCCTTCAGAGGCGTTCTCTGATGTTCTTTTAATGAAACAATATTAGGTAGATTGGACAACACGGAAGAAATAGCAGCATCAATGTTAACGCTTGCTTCCTCGATGCGAGCCGCCATTGCTATCAAAACAGTCTCACGTCACGGTCGCGTCTCCACTACGTCACATCTATGAAACTCCAGCCCTGTGTTCTGATTGGCTGGACAATAAAATTGGTTGGAGAAATCACTTTCTATGGGAGATGTCCCAGATGTATGTGAGTGAAGCTAGGCGGAGCGAAATCCATATGGCTAGAGTCAGGTTAGACATCCTTTGTATGCATGTAGCCTGACTCAAGATGCATTTATATGTGATGTAGGCCTGTGTGAATGAAGTGTATAAATGGCAAGTTTTGCAAAAGCTCAACTTAAAACCTTATTAAGGTTCTTTCAATCAGACTAACCAATCAATCAGGTCAAATTAAAGCCTCTGACTACTTAGATACACTCGGAAACAAAACATGAAACCACAAAAGTGAATAATTAAAGCCGAACAGATGCTGAATACTCAGCCAAGAAGAATAAAGACAGACTAATAACTTAATATCCCCCAGGTGGGAAAACAATCTGAGCCTCTGTGATTTCTTTCATCAAACCGGGCTTCGCGTGATTGCGGGTGAGCCACTTCTTTATTTTTCTCATCAAAGCTCTTCTACTGTGGTGGTATTACTTCTATTTATAGCAGCAGGTTTTCCTCTACATCCTCAAGTCTGGCCATGAATGCGCACAAGGACACCCTGATTGCTCATATTTGGCAGTGATTTCCTGCCGAAGGGGTGTCTGTTTGCGAAAGAGTAAAAACAGAAAATGACTCTTTGGCTTCGGGAAGGAAAGAAAAACACAATCATTTTCACAGAGCGGGTTTTCATCCACCTGCAGTAAAAGGAGATTTACTACATAACTGCAAGGGGCAAAAAAAAGCTCTCTGGCAAAAAAAACAAAAAAAAACAAAACGTTTTGGGATTCTGAAAATGGCTTTAAAAGCCTTAATCACACAATTCATCTTCCCTGTTGCTGCTGCCCGCTGTCAGAGGGAGATGACTCTTTAGCCACCCACACCCAGCCGCAGTTATTCCACCTGCCCTGACCTTTTAAAGATCAGCCTCGCTGTTAAAACACGGGCGCCGCTGCGACAGATGGCCGGCCGCAGGGCGCTGTTTGCCTTTGGCTCCGACTCCTCACGGCCGCCTATTTAACACCTCGTCGTCAGACTCCGCTTCCCAGGCGTCCTGCCGACAGACGAGCGTCCTCCATGACGGCCCCTCGCCATCTCTGGGCCAACCCGAAACCAGCTTCCCGACCACCGTGTCTTCGCTCGCGCTCTCTCTCTCTGGCTGTCACTTCCTCCCCTCGCTGCGTCCGAGGTGACAGGGAGATGTCCGATAACGGCAAACAACTGGAGCATATGAAAGGAGCCGGCGCTGACAAGCAGTGACACTTTCAGGGCTTTTCCCCGGGAAAGGTGGAGAGAGGGAACACAATTTGACTCCCCATCTTTGGCATCTCTTGCCTTCAAATCAACACGATGAAACTCAAAATGTGTGTCGGTTCTGAGAATATCAGCGGCCGACTCTCCAGTTCTTGCAAATAGACAAACTCAGGCAAGGAATTTGGTTTATCTGGGTAAATATGTCTTTTGGAAATTAGTACGTGTAAGTTATTTTCTGATACTTCAGTCTTGCTCTCGGTCGCCATGTTTCCGTCCAGCGGTCACGTGGATTTTGAGCGAAAAAATGTGAATTAGGCGTGAATTAACCAGGCTATGCAACGCGTAAATTCATCGGATGTTGACGTCATGCACGGTCGTAATAAACAGGAAGTATGATGGTTGCAAACTGTAGCATGGGCTCCATGTCTGTGAAAAACGGAGAGAGGTTTTCAGTAATGGTTTGCTGCTATCAGGCAACTTGTGATGGTTCTGCCAGGTCAGTAGTTTCGGTGATTTTACGCGCTGTCCAGAGTCGCTCAGAAAGAAATGCAGTTCTGTTTGTGATGTAGGAATATGCGGGAAGACGCCGACAGTAGAAACAGCTGATCAGTTATGTGAGGTAAATGTGTTTCCATCGCCCGTTTTGCACATTAACTCTTAAGTTTATCAGAAAAGCCAAAACCCACCTTAAGCGAGGGTAAAAACTTTTTTTTTTTTTTTTTTTTTTTTGCGAAATTGAGGAATTTATTTTGCATTTTGACATTTGCATCAGCCTTTTGCATTGTGGTACTTCAAAAAATGCATAAAAAAGCTTTGATGGGGGCTGGGCTGGTGGGAACAGGCTAAAGGACAAATCTTTTGTCAAATATAGGGATAGGAAACCGACATTGTGTGGAGCTAAGTTTTTCTATCTGTGTAAAAATAACCACATTTTCCTCTAAGAAAAAAAAAAAAGAGAATTTCTTTGAGAATAAACAGGGAACGGATCAAAAGCCTCCAAGGTTCAAAGAAGACCTTCAACAGAACCTTTGATCAACATTTTTATTCTTGTGTGTTGGAAGCAGAATATAAAAGATGTGAGCTTTAGGTTTTTGTTCACTGCTGTCCAAGTGTGCAGATCCCTCCTTCCCTTCACCTCCTTCTCCACAAAGTTATTTCTCAGCCATCTTAAAGTTTTTATCGACCGTTGTTGTGCAAAATAAGCAAATGTCCTTGTTGTTGTTACTCCTAAGCTCTCTTAGGATGTTTGAGTTCATCACTTTCTAACTTACAGAGGAAATAGAGACCCTGTCAGATATTTAGATTTTAAAAGTATACATTTACAATACAGGGTGTTTGTTTTTTACCTTTTGTTGCAGTAGCCTAATATATTTTTTGGAGGAAAAATGTACTTTTAATTTGAGAACATACATTAAGTAAATCATCTGTGACCAAAACTATTGACACTTCCAACAATTTCTATAAAATAAATGTAACTAAAACATGTTTTTAATGTACATAGTAGCCCATGTTTCTTTTTTCCCTGGACATAAAACAGAGGCTCATTATTTATTTATTTTTTTTAGCCCCAAACCCAAAACAAGAAAGACGACAGTAGTTACCATCCAAGTAATCTTCATAAATCAGGAAATTTTAAAAATAAATAAATAAATCCAACTTCTTTGAACTTGCCCGTGTCTACAGTCAAAGCAATAAATAATTTAAAGTTTAAAGCATTTTGGATCTTTTCTCTCCCACCATCACAAACCTAAGGCAGGTCTGCACAGAAACTAAGGATACGGGTGTAAGTACGGTGGCTGGTCTGAGATGCTGTGAGCCTTTTTCTCTTGCAAAAAGCCCCGAGAACCTTGTTAGGAGTGCTGAGCATCATGAGCTTATTGAAATACTTACTAAACAGCTGTTCTCTACCAGAAAAAAACAAACAAAAAAACAAAAACAGGGCTCGCTTGGTCCTCATAAGGCCACCAAACAGCAACAAAAACCAACCTTCTTCCATGGCCGACTCCTTGCAGATACTTCGCGAAGAAGCAGCAAACCACGCACTTTTAGGTAAATGAATTAGCATGGTGCTTGATGAAACCAACACGAATGGACGCCTCGTGGGGTCAAGGGTACCTGTCCACAACCACAGGCCGGCACAGCGTGGGCTGGGACAGTTACCGCCACAAAGACAGGACGGTTACTGGCTGCAAGGAGCACAAGAAAGAGGCTGAAATAATCGGGCCACAGTGACAAATGAGCTCTAGGAGGCAGAGAGGGAAGTAGAGGTGGAGGGGGGAAACAGCGGAAGAGGAGAACCAGTTTTGAGGAAAAAAGCAGAGAGAAAGAGCTTCTGTTGGCTCGGCCTGTCTGCAAAGTTTCAGTGGCCTAAATAAAGCTGATGACGGGCTGCGTGACTCAATCACGGGACACTCGCACGCTCCTCTGAGGATTCCTCCAACAATGGTCTGACTGAGCGCTGCCTCTCCTGTCTGAAGCCTCCGAGTCACCTTAAGACACCTCCGCCGGCCTGATTTCACAAAGTGAAACTTTGAAAGCCTCGTCCTAAAAAAATATGTCCCGCTTTACAAAGCAAGGAGGAGAAGGACGTTATTTAAAAAAATAAAAAATAAAAAATAGTCTGAACAAGAGTCCTTCAGGGAAGTGTCCTGCCTACTTTAAAAAAAACTCTCTAACCACACTGGCTGCAGAGGTTCACCAACCGTGATTCCTGCAGAACTGCACAGCAAGAATAACCTCAAAACCACCAAACAGAGCAGGTTTAGGGAGACCAGAGCTCAAAGTAAAAACTTTAGAATCATGGGAAGAGATGGTGTGTAACAAACCGCCTGAATGTCCAAAGTTAGACCGGTTCGTTGCTCTGTGCAGACGGAGCAGGAGCGCTCGTGCCTGATTGAGCCGGGTCAAAGTGGATCCATCCCCGGTTCTGGGCTGTGAGGGCCAGGATGGCGCCGGTGGCCGTGTCGCTGTGTCACCCAGTTACAGTACATGGCCAATGAATTAATAGCGCAGAACTTTTTTTCACGTTACTAGCCACAAAATGGACTCTGAAATGCCGAAACCACAAATGGACTCTGTACCACACGTCAATAGCACACCGTCTATTTCCCCTGCATTGGCTACCTTGTGTACATTGGTTTTCATTTCAATTGTTTACATAAATAGCTGCCGCATCTGGATACGTGAATAGCACACTGTCTATTTCCCATGCATTGTTTACATTGTTACATTGGTTTTTCATTTCAACTGTTTACATAAATCGCTGCTGCATCTTTATCCTGAAAAATAGTGCAATCTACTGTGATTTTTAGAGTGATTCTAGAGTGACTTTTTTCAAGCTGTATGCAAATGAAATTTCGTTTGGAACGCACTTTGTGCATACAACATGACCATAAAGATATCTATCTCTATCTATCTATCTATCTATCTATCTATCTATCTATCTATCTATCTATCTATCTATCTATCTATCTAAACGTCAAACCAGTAAAAAAACTTCTACAAACAAAAGCCCATAAAGTTTTATGTGCATTTGCATTCAGCCCCTCTGAGTAAGGACCTGGTGTTAAATCCAGTTACACAGACATTACAGCTGCTTCTCTTGCATCGTCCTAAAAACTGAACCTTCAACCTAAGCTCTTTCCCGACTGGATTGAGAGCGTCTGAACGTCGATTTTTAAGTCTTCTTAAATATTCTCAACGGCATTTAGGTCTGGACTCAACGGATGGACTGAACAGAGCTCTTTGGATGTAGTCTTTATAACCTGACTCGGCGTTAAACTTCTCCCTGTTGCGTCTGCCGTGCCTCCTGGTCCCCATAATGCTATTTGATGTAGAGTTCACACGATGGTTTGATGACGTCATCCCCACTGGTGTCTCTTCCTTGCAAATCGGTCCGCATGTGCAGCAGATTATTCTGCCGGGGTGCTGAGCTGTCGTTGTTAGTAGACGGCCCGGCAAGGATCTCCCACAGGGAAGATGTGCGACACACACTTAATGTGTCCTGATAAACATCAGTGCAGCCGATTTACAAGGGATGCCTTCCTCGATTCCTCAACGTTGCTCCGCGTTATCAAAGGAAATAATAGCGTCTCGATTTGTTCATGAGACCAAAGGTGTCTTTAAGGGGACATTTGTCACCATTTTGCAAACCCCCTTGTGTGGAAGGAGCTCAAGACCCCGTGGCTCATTCTCCATTAGCCTGTGTTTCCTGCCACCTCCATACATCTTCTGTATCCATCTCCTGTAAATATCTCCCGTGACCATCCCCACTGCCCACAGCCTATCGCAGGCCTCATTAAAACTGCTGACTCAACCGTTCCATATTCTCTCCCGGCCTTGTTTCTTCCTGGCCTGAAATCAATATTCTAATGGGAACAAGACAGGATGGAGTACATTCATCCTCCCCATTACCCGCCCTCGTTTTTTTTTTCTGACTCCACAGCAGAGAAGCAGAGCCTACTGCTGGCCCAAACTACCCCCGTCCAGCTGACTTTCCTCTTTGGCTACACTTAGATTATTGATTTTTGGAGAAGACGGGGAATGCAGTTTTAGGAGCGATGTTTTCTGATGTGAAGTAAGGTGGCATCTACTTCAGTGTTTCTCATCCCTGATCCTCGGGACCCACTGTTCTTCATGTTTTAGGTCTGTCTCTGCTCCAGCACACCTGATTCAAATGTTTGCATTACCTCCTCAGCGCACCACCTAGTGCTGGAGAAGTCTGTTATCACCTATGTATTTAAAGCTGTAGTTGGTAATGCTGTTCAGAAACACTTTTTGGGATACTGGGTAAAATGGTCCTCCCATCCTGAAAGTAGTAGATACATAATCTATTCACAAAAAGTAGGTTAAAAAATAGTTTTCTGGGGCGTGCTTTGGTGTTGCAGTGGCTAGCATGCACAACCCATATATGGAGGCCTTAGCCCTCAACATGGCTGACGCAGGTTCGACTCTGACCTGTCGTCCTTTGCCGCATGTCTCTCCCTCTCTGTCATACCCCCTTTCCTGTCAGCCTACTGTACAAAAAAAGAGTTTCTTGGGGAGCTGGAGGCCTGTAAAAAAATCTAACCAATCCATGCCCCTCGGTCTGAAGGGCATGGATTGGTTAGAGCTTTGTTCTTGCCCTCACCACCCTTTGTCACTCAATCACTTTATCTATTGGTTGTCCCACATGTCAATCATTCTGACGCGCTCACATACCGCCAATGTCCGTGCTCGTTCCTTGTTAGTTTCCGCTTGCTGGTTGCGCTTGTAAACTTCTAGTGTTTAAATATCCGGTTAGCTTAGTGGCTAGGTTAGCTGTTAGCTTAGTGGTTAGCTTAGCGGCTAGCCGTTCATTGTAGCTCCTCTGCTCTCACCGTAGACTTTGAACATGGCTGAGAGTTGCATGAAGCGAACCGCATTCATGTTTATGAGAAGAAGAGGAAGGACTCAGTAGAAAGATATAAGACCAGAGTGGATTTGGGAGATTTTTAAGACGCTATCCCCCTGAAGAGCGGAAAAGCAAGGTCAGACGGTCTTGCAGATGGGCATTTATTCAAAAAGGGACTTGGGGAAACTTTTGGAAAAATCGTCAACCCTAGCTTTTAACTGGTGTTTATGACAGCTGGGAAACACCTAAAACATGCAGGGCACTGGGCTCTGAAGACAAAGATTGATTAACTATACCGTTCATTGTAGCTCTTCTGCTCCCAACGTATATTTTGAAAATGCTTGAAACTCGCAAGAAGCAAACTGTCGTACACGTTTATGAGAGGAAGAGGAAGGCCTCAGAAGAAAGAAACAAGACCAGAGTGGATTTGGGAGATTCTTTCAGGCAATTCCCCCGAGGAGTGGAAGAGCAGCTTAAGACGGTCTTGGACACATTTCTATTCTACCTTTCCAGAAAAATTATCCAGTCTACCTTTAAACTTGAGAATTAAAGTCTGGTTATTTATTTGTGTTGTACATGTAGCTTATTTTGCATATACACCATTTTCTGTTAAAAAGAAAACCGATTCTAGTCTAAAACTAAAACATTTGAAATAAATGCAATAAAACCATCATCAGTATGTTAATTCTATTTAAGAAGATAATAACAAGCAATTGGTCCGATTACAGTTAGAACTACAAAGTCTATAAGTTTACGCACCCTCATCTGTATTGGTTTGTGTAACGGAGAGCTTCGTTGTCTGACTTGCGTGTTTTGTAGCTCTTTTCATCCATGTGCGTTTCCGTCACATCATGATGTTGGAGTTACAGGCTGTCAGACATCGGCACAGCAGTCCAAAGCTCCTTTCTCCCCCACGATAGAGTTCTTACTGTTGACCCCTTGAAAGGTTAAGGAAGAGGAGCTAGGAACTACAATTAGACATTTTCGGACGCAGTCTAAGCCACAAAAGGTGATATGCCATTAATTGAAGATTAAGTGGAAGGACAAAGTGTGCCAGAAAAAGGTTCTTACACACCATTTAGGGAAAGCACATCATATCTATAGTGAAACATGTTGCTGATGTTACGGTCTGGGGCTGCTTTGCTAAATCAAAACCTTGCTGTAATCGATCAAAATATGAATTCTGTCCTCTAGCAGGGAACCCTGAATGATAATGTCCAGCCATCGGTTCATGATCTTAGATCAAGAACAGCAGGACAAAGGCTACAGTCATTATTAACTGATTTAAAACAGTTCTTTAAAACTGCTACATAGCTATGTAAAAGACTCACTCTCAGTGAGGGGGGGTCTCATGGTGATTGCTTCTGCTGCGACTGACGCACATTAGCTTTGTTTTTCTCTTAATGAATGAAACCATTACAGTTATTTCATCTAATTATCATCATCTGATCCAAAACAACTGTCTGATGATCTCAAACGTGAGCGACAGAAAACCAAAGACAGAAGAAATCTGTTATCTAATAACGCATTTCAGGGTTTGTTTTTAATACCATTACTGAAATAATTCAACTTTCAATATTACACGTACTGAGATGCACCTTAGTTGGCCTCTAAAGGTAAAGATAAAAGTTAGTTTACAGAGAGATGAACTACACTCTGAAAGAAGTGACCCTGCACTTATATGGCTTTCAAACATTATAAAGGAGAGAAAGGACTCAGTGTCCTGTCATGTGTTGCAAATCCTTTCAAGGATTTGTGAGGATTTGGTGTGCAGCAGGTGATGATTAATTTTTTTTTCCTCCTCTGAAGTAATCCATTCGGAGCATCCTCAACCCCCGTCACAAGGTGTCTGTGAAGTTAGGGAACGGCAGCAGCAATTATGGCGGGCTGCGGACTTAACGGGGGCACCCCCCCCCCCTCCCTCCTCCCCCTCGGCTGGAGGCAGCCTTCACCCCACTGATGGGATTCAGAGTGGGCTTTCACCAGCTTGCTTCCAAATGCTTTTCTTCTGAAGATGCCTCTTCAAAAGCACAGCAGCAGAATTCACAATGACTCTAAAAAAAAAGAAAAAAAAAAGAAAAAGCGGAAGCCCATTTCCAGACACGGTGTTTGCATCCATGTGTGTGTGTGCAGGTATGAGCTGCAGGGTACCTTAGAAATCCTCTTAGTCTGCACTTTTCTTTGTCGACAAAACAAATCAATGGCAACTACTTCCTCTCGACTGTCATGCGTCTCTCGTTTTCGGTTTATGATCCACCGCTTCCAACTCATTGCCGTTATTGCGGGAATCATTACCTCGACTGACAGCAGTTTTGTTTGTTTTCCCATATTCTCCGACGCTTTCAGACTGCCTCTCCGGCTCCCTCCCGGCACCGTATCAATAAAAGCACTCCTGTGAAGCTTTATCAAAGCTGGCATTTCTCTTGAGATGCATTTTTTTCTTTTTTCTTTTTTTATTGTTTGCTTTTGAGAATTGGCAGTTCCCAAAAACCCCAGCTGGTCTGTCGCACATCCATTAATAATGAACTGAAAGCCCAAATGCCAAGTGCCAGAAATCGTAATGTTCTGTGTGAGGAGCCAAATGGATAAGGCAACTGTCAGATCTCCCTGGGTATGGAGGGGGGGAAAAAACACATACACACACACACACTACGTGCCCACGCAGTGAACCAATTATTTCCATCGTTGTTATACAGTAAGAGAGACAATAGGAGAAGGAAGCAGCGTTCTCATCGGTCCCATCTCATTACCTGCCGCCTTGCATGGATGCCGTCTCAAGCATCAGCTAAATGAAGCAGACAGTCATTGCCATGCACACATAACAATGTTGCTAACACAATGCTTCATAAAAGCTTCCGACAAATTAAAGCAAAATGCAATTCTCTCCCAGATTCAACTCTCAGAGACATTTTTGCTTGTTTTAAGCGTAAAAAATGAAAGTTTACAATAGTGATGTAGAAAGTACCCCTGGATCAATGTGAGCTTCTGTCCTCTTTCTGTGTCTCTGCTCTGTCTTCTCTAAGCCCCAGTCGGTCGAGGCAGATGAGCGTTCACACTGAGCCTGGTTCTGGTTCTGCTGGAGGTTTTCCTCCCTGTTAAAGGGGAGTTTTCCTCTCCACTGTCGCCTCATGCATGCTCAGTATGAGGGATTGCTGCAAAGCCATCAACAATTCAGACGACTGTCCACTGTGGCTCTACGCTCTTTCAGGAGGAGTGAATGCTGCTTGGAGAGACTTGATGCAACCTGCTGGGTTTCCTTAGAGAGGAAACTTTCTGACCAATCTGGAGGATTTGATTGAATTTGACTTTGTAAAGTGCCTTGAGATGACGTGTCATGAATTGGTGCTATATTCATAAAATGTAATTGAATTTAAATGAATTTTGCAGGAGATTTTTGCAGGATGGATGGATGGATAGAACCCTGTCTATATACTGGGTTATAAATGACAGTTTCCTTCCTGTCAAATCTGTCTCCTGCTGAAGAATCGTTGTATAATCTCTGAGATCTTTAGTGCTCTCTTACAAGCAGTTCTTTACTATTGCCGGCCTGTTTTTTTTCTAACAACAGTTGTTTTTCCCCCCCTTGCTGACGTCTTAGGAGAGATCAGGCGATCGCTCCATTGCAGCACCAGCGCAGCCTCCTGAGCGCTCGGCTTTGGAGGCTAAACATCTGCGACCCAACGCCACAACACAGCTGGTCTCACCTGACAGCTCACGCTGACCGCACCGAGTAAAAAGGAGGAACGCCATTTTGACAAGCCACCTTTTCCTCCTGCATCACTTCCTGGATGCTTTGTTTCTGCAGCGCAGAGGGGGCAGCGGGCATCTTTATACAAATCACACGGACTCTCTGAAGTAATTTATCCCCAATATTCAGCATCTACACAAATCCTGTTCCAGAGATCAGGATGTATGCAGACTGATCCATGCATTCAGAAGGTTAGGAGGGTTAATTTAGTCAAACCGACCTCTACCTTAGGAGACAACGCTCCCAGTTTTAGGCTGTGATCCGAGCTTTTCTCCATAATTTCATTTGATTGTGGTCTAAACCGGTTGCTTTTACCACCAGTGTAAGCAGCC
Organism: Fundulus heteroclitus; assembly: GCF_011125445.2. NCBI lineage: Eukaryota > Metazoa > Chordata > Actinopteri > Cyprinodontiformes > Fundulidae > Fundulus > Fundulus heteroclitus. The sequence continues at coordinate 10,646,769 of NC_046382.1, read as the reverse complement.
CTGCATTAATAACCTCCAGCTGATGCATACACTGCGAAAACAGACTTAACTAAACTAAAAATAATTTTCTTGAAATGAATGTATTTGTACTTTATTTGAGCAGGTAAATAAGATGATCTACCAATGGAATAAGATTTTTGCACTTAAAATAGGAACAGCTCATCTCCATCAACTTATTTCAAGTGCAGCACATCTAATTATCTTATTTTAGGGGTAAAATTACTCTTTCCATTGACAGATAATCTTATTTACCTGCTCAAATCAATGACAAATACACAAATTTTAAAAAAATATTACTTATTTTTGGTTCTGTTTTTGCAGTGTAACTTCTCTGACTACCATCTGAGCACATCGAGTCATTGAATAAGAAGGTGTTTTAGATTAAAAGCTCCTTTAAGAAGAGCTTCAACAGCTCGTTTTAAGATCATGTAACAGCCACTAATTTTCTGATGCCCCAGAAATCTCTTGATTATTTTTTCAGCTGTTTTGTTGCTGTTTTTGATCACATTTGCTTCCTGGTGACACATCAGCTAGACCGATGATGATAGCAGTGACTGAAGGACGCTCTGGTCCTGTGGCTGCAAATCTGGTCCTAATCCTCACCCCTCTACCCCCCAGGATAGAAAGCTGCTCTGAGGTCTCTTTCCTGTGCTTGGGGCTGTGGATTACGGCCAAACATCCGTAGGTCTCTCTCGTCCGTCCAAAGGACGGCATTCCAGAAGCCTCCGTTCAGATTCAGCTTTCCATGACATCTTGGTTTCTTTCCTAAAATCTCTTCCAAACAAGCCCTGCTTATTCTGTCTTTTTCAAACCGTCCTCTCACGAAGGTTAACGTTAAACGTGCCCAACTTAGACCTGCAGAGTCGGAGTTAAAGCCTCCTGAATGTTTGCAATTCCTCTGAGCATTCTCAGGTCTGACACTGGGGTGAATTTGCTGAGATTAGAAGCTGCTTGAATGATTTCCTCTTGTGAATAATCAGCTTTACTAACAAATGGACTTTAAAGGGTCAGAAAAATGGCATCATAATAACCCTTTCAAAACTGATGGCAGCAACAATTGAAAAATCTCATTGCTGATGTCTTTCCCTACACATGTGTGCTTCAGACCCAGCCAAAGGACAAAAAAAATGCTGCTTTAAGCCCACCCGGCTTTTTATTGAAGCCCTAGAGGTGCATTTAAGTTTTCTCATACCTGTATTGATAGTACTGGAAACTGTCCTTTTCCCCCCAGAACTTCAACTGTGTTTTCTTCCTCATTTTCTGGTTCTTTAAAGTTATATTTAGAATAAATACAACACAATCAACTTGAACGACACAAGTAAACAGAAGCCTCTTTAAGACAATAAGTTTCTCTAAGGGAAACCTTTGCCTCTTTATTAAGGGCAAACATCCTTACATTGTCACGTGTGAAGCTGGAACTGAACCCACAACCTTCTGATGGCTCTACCCTTTGAGTCACAGTCACCCCTGCTCGCTCCAAGCCAGGTTAGACGTGTGTTTGCACTCTTTATCAAGCGAAGACATCTTTGGCCATCTTGATTGCAGTTGCTACAGTTGAACCACTAGGGGGAGCCCCGTTAAACCAGACAGCCATCGCCTCATGAAACGAGTCATTTTCGCTTGTTAGCACAGCACCAAGCTTCGCTTTTATGACATTCTGTTGATCGGCTCTTTGCAGCGCTGGTAGATTTTACTCTGGCTCTTGATGCTGAACTGCTTGGGCGCCTCTGAATCTTACCATCTTGGAAAAAGTTTTTTTCTTTTCCTTTTGCCTCTTTTTTTTGTTTGCTTCTTCATTTGCTTTTTCCACCCACTCACTCAATCTGAGCTAATCCTCACTTATCTGACAACAATATGTATCTGGCTCTTTGGTTTCCCTACTCCTTTGGATGACATAGCCCCTCTCGCGTCTGTCAGTTCCCTCCTTGTCTGAAAGTCGGCTGTTGTCTCAGGCCTTTCCTTTACACACCGTCGCCCACTCTGCTCAGTCAACCAACCTTTCCTCGCCTCATCTACTTCCTTCCAGCTGACTCTCAGCATCAGCTTCATCACTTTCTACCACCCACCCACGCCCTGTTTTCCCCGAGTCTTTGTCTGTCCGTTGGCCCAATTCCAAAGCTGGTTTGTTCAGAAAATCTGAATAGGTTGAAGATTTCTTCAGAACATCTCTCTTTGCAAAGATGCAGAAGATCCATTCTAGAAGTTGGACATGTTCGTCTACAAAGACCAAAAGGACAAGACCGGAGACGGCCCCTTAAGTCTTCGTGATTGCCACCAAGGAAGATTTTTTTAACTTTTCGTAGCGTGACAGAAATGTATTTAGCATGAAAGAGGCAACTTTTAAACCTAGACAGGAACGTCGAGTTTCAATGGCGTTTTCTGTGTTCTTTGAGAAACGCCTCACAGAACAAGATGATAAATCATACATTTCTGTTGTGCTTTACAGTAAAAGTAATTATTGTATATACTGTATTTGTAAAATGAAAAAAGCCTCTATGTATTTAAAAAAAGATAATTTTTATAAATTGCTCCTTGATCCAATTGAAAGGCTGGGTAGTTTGATGATTTTTTTATTTTTTTTTTTAATTGGGTGGGGTAGTTAACAAAAATCTGACCTAAAACAGGAAAGGTTTAGTCTGATTCAGTGTCAAACAGTGAGTAAAAATGGTTAGCCCTTTAGTACAATGAACAGAAACAACTGGTTTACAGTGTACATGTATGTATATCGACATATTTAATCCAATGTCTCTATCCTTAAGACTTAAATGGGCGTAAAAGGTGGTTTAAAGCAACAGAACGTCCTCCATTATTGTGTTTTTCTTATCTTTTTTTGTCAAACCTCGTGTGTTTTCAAGAGATATATATATATATATATATATATATATATATATATATATATATATATATATATATATATATATATAAAAATAAACTGAGAACCACTTCTTTGGTGTTGTGTCATACGAAGGGCTACCAGTACTGAGTTTTAAACCAGAAGATTCAGCGTTCACCTTCAATTTATGTAAAAAAAAAAAAAAAAAAAGCCAACATGTTTTTCATGCTTTTTTATAGATATTGTAATTTTAAAATCTATATAAATGCAAATGTGAATAAACAGGCAGAGTAACGGAATAAAATAAAGTTTTATATGCAGCTCACTGGTGGATTGCACTTTATTTAGAACAGGGTTGTGGGGCTACTTGGTGCCCATGGGCTCCATGGTGGTGACCCCCGATATATATCTATATATATATATATATATATATATATATATATATATATATATATATATATATATGTAATTATTTATATTTTTTTACTGAAATGGCCTTTCTGTCACTACTGTAACACTGAAGCCAATAAACGTAGGAAACACAGATCGTGTGCCGCCAGTCTGCGTACGACTCCTGAGATGAAATTTCCTTTTTCTGGCTGCGCTGCCAGGCGCTAAAAGGTACGAAACCAAAGAGAAAACAAACTGCTGAGCACGGCAACGCTGCTACTGCGGTGGGAGGGAAGCCGAGACGCGGTCGCCATGTTCCCCCGGTGAGATGGACGGGGACTTTTTGGAGAGTCTCCTGAGCACGGAGAGGAGGTGTGAAACTTCTAATTCCCACATAGCTGCAAAGACAGTGTATTTGTCGCTAATGGGCACTCAAAATAGTGCTGGGGGCAGAATATGAGAGGGAGAGAGGAGCAGCCCAGCACATTGGAAACTAGAACACAGAAGGTTCTGGCAGCCACACACTCCTACAGGGAATTATCTAAAAAAATATAGACTCAGAGCCACTACTGTATGCTCATTAAAATGCCCTCAGTCTCTCCAAGTAGAGGAGCTTCTCTAACAGGGAAAACATCCAATGGATCAAACTTAAATCACTGAGAACTTTATAAGGCTGCAAATCCAAAAACATTCATTTGTTTGGTTCGTCGTAGCAGATAATCAGTTCATCACAGAATGTGTCAGAAACTAAATTCACTGGCAGCGATTACCCCTGAAACATGCAACTGTTCTCCCAATTACAGAGGAGCACAGCGCTTTGTCTAATACGCTGTGAATGCCAGCTCCACAATTACATTTAGAAATGTGTCCCGCCTGAGAACGAGAGTGTTGAATAATGAAGCCAGCCTCCATTCACCCACATATCAGGCTCCGGGGAGTGGTAAGGTCATTTCAAAGCGTGGTAATTATCAAATGTGCACTTCATGGGCTCAGAGTCAAAATTAATATCCCGAAATATCTCTCCTGTGTAAATTGTTTCTCAAGTTAATAGCTGTTGGTTTGTGAAGAAAGGAAACTTGTTCCGAGGTTTAATTAAACAAATGCATGCGTTCTGCACAACCAGCGCGATATCCACAAACAGAGCTTCCATTCGAGGGGCTGCAGCAGGTCTGAGGGGAGGCATGCACTCTGGAAAACGCACAGACAGACAAAGCAAGCAACAGCAGACCACACTGAAAGTGTAAAAACATCGGATAGTCACCAGAGATTTACTAAAAATACATGTTCAATTTCCTGTAGGATCTCAAGCTCTCTAAAGACGTTTCGGACCTCATCTCTCTCTATGCACTGCTGTTTGTTCATGTACTTCATGGCGTACATCTTCTCTGTGTCCCTCTTTTGCACAATGCATACCTGCAGGCAGAAAAAACAAGGTGGAGGGGGGGAGAGGAGGGGGTGGGAAAGGAGAGAGAGAGAAAAAAAACATGTTAGAAGATAAACAGGTTTCATTTGTTTGAACATGGACATGAGAAAACAGCCCTCAGCTGCTCTTGGAGCAACGGCAAGAATGGATATTACCAGGGTTTCTCCACTGGATGGATGGATGGATGGATGGATGGATGGATGGATAAACAAGGATGGATGAATGGTTGTGTAGAAAATGGATGTTGGATGATTGAAGAATGGATGAATGGGTCCATTAACGGATGGATGGATGGATGGATGGATGGATGGATGGATGGATGGATGGATGGATGGATGGATGGATGGATGGATGGATGGATGGATGGATGGATGGATGGATGGATGGATGGATGGATGGATGGGTCCATTAACAAAAGGCTGGATGGATGGATGGATGGATGGATGGATGGATGGATGGATCCATTAACAAATGGATGGATGGATGGATGGATGGATGGATGGATGGATGGACAAACAAGGACGGATGAATGGTTGTGTAGAAAATGGATGTTGGATGATTGAAGAATGGATGGATGGGTCCATTAACGGATGGATGGATGGATGGATGGATGGATGGATGGATGGATGGATGGATGGATGGATGGGTCCATTAACAAAAGGCTGGATGGATGGATGGATGGATGGATGGATCCATTAACAAATGGATGGGTGGATGGATGGATGGATGGATGGATGGATGGATGGATGGGTCCATTAACAAAAGGCTGGATGGATGGATGGATGGATGGATGGATGGATGGATGGATGGATGGATGGATGGATGGAAGGAAGGAAGGAAGGATGGATGGGTCCATTAATAAAAGGCTGGATGGATGGATGGATGGATGGATGGATGGATGGATGGATGGATGGATGGATGGATGGATGGGTCCATTAACAAAAGGCTGGATGGATGGATGGATGGATGGATGGATGGATGGATGGATGGATGGATGGTTGGATGGATGGAATGAAGGAAGGAAGGAAGGAAGGAAGGAAGGAAGGAAGGAAGGAAGGAAGGATGGATGGGTCCATTAACAAAAGGCTGGATGGATGGATGGATGGATGGATGGATGGATGGATGGATGGATGGATGGATGGATGGATGGATGGAAGAATGGATGGATGGATGGATGGATGGATGGATCCATTAACAAATGGATGGATGGATGGATGGATGGATGGATGGATGGATGGATGGAAGAATGGATGGATGGATGGATGGATGGATGGATGGATGGATCCATTAACAAATGGATGGATGGATGGATGGATAGATGGATGGATGGATCCATTAACAAATGGATGGATGGATGGATGGATGGACAAACAGACAGATTGTAGGACAGAAGACGGCTGAAGGACAGAAAAACGGCGTAAGGGACATTAACAAACTCACAGCATTCATTACTATCACGGGTATTCCAACATCCAACATAAATCCTTAAATCGCGTCCCAGACGCTCGTCCAGCCTGGATGAGGTACCAAGCCTCGCTCTGACGGGCTCAGCGGCTCTCATGAACATCAGTTTCAAAGCCGGCGCTTCCAAACAAATCGTCTCATAATTTATTCACACTGGTTGTGTGGTTTTTGTCAGGAGGTGTCAGTAAAAAGGTCGGCTGCAGGACGAGACTCCAGAGAGGTGAGACTCATCACAGTAGCAGCAGCGTCTGCAGCCATTACACCCATCATGTGGCTGCAACCATCACCGGCCGGCCCACGCAGAACGACTTCAGCGTCAGGCTTGCTGCTTAATCTTCCCTGATTTCCCTCCTCATCCTACTGCTGTATAGCAGGGAGAAAAGTCTGTGGAAAAGTCTACTTACAAAAACACACACACAAAAAAAATAATCATTCCGATTGGCTTGTTTACATGACGCATTTTTGATTGACCGTTTATTCCGATTACTTTTGTCCATGTAAACGTATCAGGATTGGATTGATTATTTAACAAGAGAAAGGAAATCCTGCTTCAGATAGTAAAAAAAGATGATATATATTCCTGTGCGCCACCTACGCCTAACCATGTGGCTAAACATTAGCAACAACAACAAAAAACAAAAAACTGCAACTATAGGCACACTTTAGTCTGGTTTTCTGTTTGGATTCTAAACATATAAATCCTACTGCTATAAGAAGAGCAGAGGGGAAATGGTTGGTAGAGCATCTTAATGTCCATGGAGACACAAAGAGAGGCTCTGCAATGTGTCTTGTGACAGAAAACATATATTTGCCGTTGTATATTGCTGTTTAATGGCGCTTTGAAGAACCCCCCCAAAGGACTTAAAGGCTTAATTTGAGGTCTTAACACCACACCTTTTCACGCAGTCAGTAAAATGTTTACCAGGGCCAGAGGGAAAACAAAAACACTGATTTGAACAACTGAGAAAACAGGATTAAGAGAAACCTGCGAGATTTTAATTTTAATGTTAACAGCTGCTTTGGCTCTGTGTTTTTTTTTTTTTTTTTTTTTTTTAGGTGTGCATCTCCATGGCAAATGCCTTAAAAAGCCATTTGAGTATCTGAATGTCACCATGATGGGAGAGTAGGGGTTTAATTGAATTACCTTATTTGATTGTTTTAGTTGATTGGATTTCTATCCGCATGCTGATATTTTGAAAAAAAAAGAAGCCTTCACCAAAAAGAGAGCAAATCACACCAATGTTCGCTCCACAAACCCTCCAGGAACAAAACATACGCCGTTGTTGTGAACCTAAAGACTGCTTGTAATTTAAGAGACGAGTTTCACAATCTCCAAGGCATTAGTACGTAAAATGCACCCTGCTATTTTTCATAACAGATACTAGTCCAAAACAGCCATTTCACAGGTTTCATTGGAAAACTGCAAGAAGCTGAAACTTGATCCTGTCTTTTTGTCCCTGGAGCCGGCCAGTGGGAAGACAGCATTCCTATCAGGCAAATATTTGAGGAGATGCACTGTTTAACCTAATGTGATTCCTAAAAACCATGACACAAGTTGCAATAAGTCATTCTGAACATATTTGTATATAACAAAAATCATATCAAAAATGTGCATTTAAATTACAAATAATAATGAGTTTAGGGATACTTTTGTATGCCAATTAGTTGGTTTTCCAGAGGATGAAGCAGGGAATAAAAGAGAAACGTGAACACATACCGTTAAAATAGACGTTATCTGAAGAGTGACTGGAAGGTTATTCACTATGAGTAAAACATCATCTATAAAACTGTGCTCATAGTTTCCCCTCAAGCGCACAGCTCATGTCTGTCTTGACACCTGTCAAGTTCACTACCTTGGATCTTTCAGCTCAAATTTCACGACTTCTGTCAATTCTTTCTACTATTTAAAGTAATTCAGGAGCCTCTCAGGAGCCGATTTATCAAGCGCACAGACTTCTAGCTTTACACTCAGGATCTCATCAAGCACAGGCAACAGACTGTCCACGTTCTTCCTGCCATTTTGTAACCTTTCCCCGCTCAGGCCCACATGCACATAGGAATCACATTCTGAGAAATTCACCCAAGCTTGGCTGTGCTGGTTGTCGGGACACCAAAAGAGGCTGTGACTTTTTTTTTCATCAGCCGTGCCGGTTGTTTTGAGAATGAAACAAGGTTAGATTTATTTCACATCAGCTGTGCCGGTTGCTAGGAAGCATTGTTTTTGTTTTGCTTTTTTTTTAGCCCTGTACCTGAGTCAGGTACAGACTGGAGGAAGCTGATTTCTTCTTTCTTTTAAAATGGCTATGCTGGGTGCTGGGAGACCGAAAGACATTGTGAGGTATTCACGGTGCAACGTCAAAGCAACATGTTCCTTTTATTTTATTTTTTTTGCCTGACTGGACAATAAGAGACATAAGAAAGCTAAGAGTTTTGCAAGTTGGTCGCCTGCAGGGAAACTGAAGGCATCTGTGAATTTTTTTGTCGTCCATTCATTGTTAAGGAAGGAGGAAGGGAAAAAGCTTGTGCATTGGTTCTTATTGGTTTATAACACATCATTTGGAATCGTGTTATGAAGCTTTCCTTCGCCCTTAGACAAAAGAAAACCTTCAGAGATGGATTTTCAATTTTATCAAGAATCTTTAGCGTCACCATGTGTCACCATGGTGAAATGCTCAGGATGTACGCAGATTACATACAACACAAAGACGCAACAGACGTAACATTCCCACACATATTATTCTTGAATTTAGATATGAAGTCAGTTGATTGCACTGACCGAACACACTTCCTGCGATGTGTAAAACATGCATATAGTCTTTAGGGTCTGCTAAGACTCGTACCGAATCCGAAAAGTCTGATATGAATTACTGTGTCGTTGCATTAATTAATCCCTCAACGCTTCATCAGTGATACAGCCATGTCCGCAGTAAACTCTCTGCAGCAATCTTATGACTTGATTTACAGAAGTGTGCAATCAGACATTCCCTGAGAAATTGGAGTGTGCAAATAGGCATCACTAGTAGTGTGGTTGCAACATGTAACAGACCCCAATCTTCTCAGCAGGGGGTGATGACCATGTTTTTGAGCCTATTAATATTTAATTTACTGTTTCTGAAGTGTTTGCCTGATAGAAGTGGGTTAAACTGTTCATTGCCCGGGTGGGTGGGATCTGTGGCAATACGTCTGGCCCTTTTCTGGACGCATGCTGTATAAACTGTGTCCAGATCTAGTAGACAGCATCCCACAATCCCCTGCGCTGTCCTCAGCACCTGTGCCAAGTCCTTCCTCTCCTGCACTGTGCAGCTGCCACACCACACAGTTACGCTGAGACACGAAATGCTTTCTATTGTAGCTCTGTTGAAGTTTTTTAACAGCATTGTAAAAAGCCCAGTAAGTTTCAGTTTCCTGAGGAAGAAGAGCTGTTGTTGGGCTCTTCTTCACCAAGTGGGAGGTGTTCACAGTCCATAAAAGGTCGGAGGAGATGTGCAAGGTCATGACTGACTTCACACTCAGGTTTTCCCGAAGACCTCTTCATTCCAGATGGACTGTTTGTTGGTGAAAACCTTGATCTTTTTTTTTTCTTCCGACCAAAGCAAACTGGTCCAGCTTAAGTCTAAGCAGTGTTTATCAAACTTCTCCTTTTTGCTTTTGTGATAGTAAGACAGAAAAAAACTTTGCTGGCAGGCCTCTCATCCAACAAGTCCCACGTGTAGACTTGGTTACCTAGAGATCCCCTCTTAATGCAGCTCTCTAACAAAAAGCTTTGGAGCTAATTTCTTTTTCTTTACTTCTTTTCATCCTCTTACTGTGTGTGGTGCTAAGATAGACTTAGGCTGTGGTCCAGCATCGTTTGTCACAGTTCCAGTTGTTTTAAACGTATTACTCGTTGATATATATATATATATATATATATATATATATATATATATATATATATATATATATATATAGTATTTAAAGAAAAATAGGTATTTTATTGTAGCCATCCTTGAGGTGTGATGATCAACACACATGTACTTTACATGAGTGATGTGTTCTTGTGTCTATCCTATCAGTTATGAATCACCTCATGATTCTCTTGGGAAACTAAAAACACACATTCTGATCAACTTATGGACATTCAAGTTTATATTTGTTTCATACATTTTAATTAAGGGTGGGAATGTAAATAATTATAGCATCACTAATAATGCATGAAAAAATGTAATATTTATAAGGGAGTGTTTTTCATCAATTGGAAGAAAAGACCTTCATTTTGAGGCTCTTTACACACATGTACTGTATCTGTTGTGGGTGCTGTGTATCGGTCTGCTGGTTGTCAGAGTAGATTAAACCAGACTAAAATATTAAAGTGGAGGAAATGAGTCTAATGTGACATCATGGAAATGTAGTCATGTAGTAACCACTAAATATTTTTACAAAGAGAGTTTAAGAAATTAGTGTTTAAGTGTTTTTTCATGTTTTTTTTCTTCTTTTCCATATTTATCTAGACTTTGAATGCAGAAAAACCAAAATCCATACTTTTTTGTACTTTTCAAGACATTTTTGGGATCTTGTATGAAAGATTTTCCTAATCAAACAGGTATTCCTCATTGATTCATCTCCCACTGGACTCAGGAACTGGTCAGTTGAGTAAAATGATGGAAACAAGGATTTATTCATGTATTCATAGAGAATATTAGCAATTTCAATGCATCAGAGCAGTTTTGTAGAGAGCAGATAAAAAGTAACAATTTAGAGGCGAAAAGAGGTGAGGCGGAAAGTTTAGAGAGCTATTTGCATATGAATGTAGACATTTCTCAGCTCAACTCAAATCAGCAAAGATGAAAGATTCAAGAAATCCCTCTGACGTAAGTAGAGGACAGAGCCACAAAGGAGTGATGAATGCTAGACTCTACCAAAGCCATGTTATAAGAAAAATCATCTACAAAATGCTAACAAATGTCACACCGAGGCAACGTTTAATTTAGGAACCCTGCATTTAGAGGCTGTCAGCGGATGCCGCTCAGAGACAAAGTTCTCTTTGTTGCCCAACAGGATGCCTGAAGCCAGTTCAATTCACCAGCTGGCTGTGCATCTGGGCACGCTGACCAGATCAAGCTCTGGATGTAGCAGCCTCTTGCCAACACAGGCCAGACGTCACAGGGCCACTGGACAATATAAAGCCACCCAATAACCAGCTTCCAAACACACACACACAACTGCAAACAACATGAAAATACATCTGTGTTCTTTCAACACTGACACAAACATTAATTCCTTTTTGCTTTAGTTGATTGGGTTGGTTTTTCGACGATCATAAAACATTCCTATTCACAGAGAAAAGTTTTTAAAGCTTGAAATCACAAAACATCTACATTTCATTGCAAAAAAAGGAAAACAATTGTAAATGATATTTAAAAAATATATATAGAATATATTTTTTACTTTTTGAAAAGAGAAAGACATGGCATCAGATTAACATGACTGAAACTCTAAGTGGAAAAAGGCACGATCTGATGACCAAATGACATAACTGCAGTATCCAATAAGTCTGCACATATATCCCTATTACCAATGATTACAACAAATTTTGTTGTATCCCTCTGGCCTTGGCACACATTGATCCAGATTACTGGATCAATGTGTGCTTCTGTGCTTTTTTGTCTCTCTTGTTGTGTCTCTGCTCTGTCTTCTGTAACCCCCAGTCGGTCGAGGCAGATGACCGTTCATACTGAACCTCGTTCTGCTGGAGGTTTTCCTTCCCGTTAATGGGGAGTTTTTCTTCCCACTGTCGCTTCATGCTTGCTCAGTATGAGGGATTGCTGCAAAGCCATGTACAATGCAGACAACTCTTCCTGTGGCTCTACGCTTCTCCAGGAGTGAATGCTGCTTGTCGGGACTTTAATGCAATCAACTGGTTTTCCTTATATAGGACATTTTTGACCAATCTGTATAATCTGACCCACTCTGTATAATATGATTGAAATTGACTTTGTAAAGTGCCTTGAGATGACATGTTTCATGAATTGGCGCTATATAAATAAAATTGAATTGAATTGAATTAATTAATCATCTGATATAGGACTGCACAACATACTGCAAATGTATCACCGTAAGCAATATGGATATCACAGACAACTACCTGCGCTGTAATAACTCTTTGCTAATTAGTACTCTGCATTCAGGCTCCCTATGCCTCCGGACTTGTTATTAATGTAGGGTAGTGGTAAGGTGGTAACGTCATTAATAAACTCTAACTACATTGTATAAATGCCAAAACAGCAGACAGCAGCCAGAGGAAACACTTTCAACAAAACCTTGTTGAGATGGAAATAATGAGTTGAATTTATTTTCCTGTAACTAGATAGACCCACAGACTCAACGTCTGAGGGTCTGTGTTTCCTGTAAAACTCAATGCGGAAAAGGATTAAGACTTTTAAACCATGCATTTGCTTATGGAAAGTCATAATGTTATTGCAACATTCCACAATACTACCACAAATAGCTAGTTTCCTTATTAATTTAGTGAAGCTCCAATCTGATAGCAACTATTTGAAATAGTCATTTAAAGCGGACATATCATGCTTTTCAGTTGTTTCTTTTCACATTTAAAGTATTTAGTTGTGATGTATATAAAGTGGAACAGCAATGCTTTGGTCTGAATTTCTCAGTATTGTTGCCCCACAGGCCCTCTTTTGCCCCTGTTCTGAGGTGCGTCTGTGAGCAACTCGTTTTGGTGCCGTCTCTTTAAATGCAAATGAGGCAGTTCACACTCCGCCTCCTCTCCAGGTCGCAGAGAATTCCAATCCATCCCTGGTTAACCAATTATTGTAGTTTGATAGCAGAGATAGGATTGTCTAGCGCCCCATATAAATGTTATTCCCGAATTGATTAAATGATGTCAACAACGTAAGACCTGTCCATCCAGCCTTACATGTTAGAGCCAGAGTCTTACCCAGAGCGAGAGAATTAAGACGACAAATCTGCAGGGCCGCTAGCATCCTGGAGCTTGGACTACAAATTTCGCTGTGAGAACACAAAAGGGAGTGTTCAGAAATTGCAGGATTCCATGACTTTGTTTGGCAGCTCTGCAGCAAACTCTGTGATGTAATTGTTCATAAAACATAATAGAGAAAACTGAACGGCTTGAAAAATATGACCCAAGCAGAATATAAAGATATCCACGTAGCACTGGGATAGACTGAATTAAAATTTTCTTAACTCCTAGAGACTCCAACTACACAACAAAACTTATTTAAGGGCAAAAAACATGGATTTTTCATGATATGTCCACTTTAAATGAATTCAGCTGGACTGAAGTAACAGAATTACGACAGCTTTTCCACAAGTGATTTGCATTCCTTAGTATCTCAATTTTTGTAAGGATAACAGTTTGTGTGTCTTTACCAAAGCCTATAAAATCTATAAATCCCTGAATGGATTAGCACCTAAATACATCACAGACTTGTTATCAGTGTATCAACCATCCAGACCACTCAGGTCTTCTGGCTCCAGCCTGCTCTGCAGAACCAGAACCAGAACCAAACATGGAGAAGCAGCATTTAGTTCCTATGCTCCACTTATCTGGAACAAACTTCCAGAAAACTGTGGAGGTGCTGAAAGCCTGAGTTCTTTTAAATCAAGATTAAATCAAGATTAAAAACACAAAATTTGTAGTCCAACAGTTTTTAATATTTGCTTTTAGTTTGTATTTTCCCATGTTTTATTTTGTTTCTACATTTTATTCCAACTTCCTTTTATTCTGTTTTATTTTCCTATGTTTTAATCATGTAAAGCACTTTGCATTGTCTCTGTACTGAAATGTGCTATACAAATAAATTTGCATTGCCTTGCCTTACACTTTTTTTTTATAAACCTTCAGGTTTATAGATCAATAGGTTTATAAACCTATTGATATCTCTGCCTGGTGTATTTTTCTCATTCAACAGTTTATTGGTATGTGGGGTTATATTTTTTCTGTTTGCCTTATAATAGTACAAACCTTTTGAAGCAGCTGTTGACATTAGCAAAAATGTTCAGATTTATACATTTTTCTGCGACTGTTGTGCAGCATTAGCCAACACGTAAAGTTAGGGTTTTGTCATGCTGGTTTTAAACTTTTCATTATAGTTTGTCATAGTCGACAATAAAACCAAGTAACATCAGAATCCTTAAGCTCTGCACAATGCACAAGGGAAAACTAACAGCGCTCCAAAAATATACCTGAAAGGGAAGATAAAAGGTGAGACAAACGAGCCGGGTCCAGGGTTTGTGCTCAGGTCCAGATCCCACGTCTCCGTGCAGCTGGAAGGAAGAAAGTCGGCCTTAGATCCTGTCACAACAGCTTCCACAATCTCTCACGGCCAGCAGGCCACAGCACCGGTTTATCTTTAAAAGAGATGCTTTTAGAGGTGGTCAGCTGATTTGCATTAGAGTGGGACCCATCAGTTTCTCTGCGGACGGCGTGAAAGACAGCAGACTCTTTTCATGTGGCGGTTTGAAAGAAAAGGGAGATGCAAAGGAAAGTCCGCCACTGAGGGGACCACCTGTCTGTCTCATCCTCAAAGACGGGCCGCCGCGTTCACTTTTAACAGTCCTGAGCTCTGAAGCACGGCATCAACTTTGTTGTTTGTTTTTACTGCAGCCCATTCATTATTTAATCGGTTCTAAGATGGGAGAATGGCATAACGAGGAGCTTCATGCTCCGTTTCATGGGGTTAATCTCAATAGGGTCACCCAGATGCGCCTGGCGGCAGAGAGAGCATTTCTCCAACAATATAAACCGCTCTACAATAGGCCAGGATAGTTGGAAACACATACAGTGGATAAAAAACATCTACAGATATATATATAACTATATCTACAGATATATATATATATATATATATATATATATATATATATATATATATATATATATATATATATATATATATATATATATATATATATATATCTTATATATATCTATATATACTTTACATGAGTGATGTGTTCTTGCATCTATCCTATCAATTATGAAGCACCTCATGATTGTCTTGGGAAAATAAAAACACACATTCTGATCAACTTAAGGACATTCAAGTTTATATTTGTTTCATACATTTTAATTCAGAGTGGGCATGCAAATAATTATAGCATCACTAATAATGCATGAAAAAATTTAATATTTATAAGCGAGTGTTTTTCATCAATTGAAGAAAAGACCTTCATTTTGAGGCTCTTTACACATATATACCATATCTGTGGTGGTTGCTGTGTATCGGTCGGCTGGTTGTCAGTCAGAGCAGATTAAACCTAAAATATTAAAATGGAGGAAGTGAGTCCAATGTGACATCATGGAAATGTTGTCATGTAGTTACCACTACATTTTTTTTACAAAGCAAGCTTAAGAAATTAGTGTTTAAGTGTTTTTTCAAAAAAAAAAAATTCTTCATTTCCATATTTATCCAGACCTGGTATGCAAAACAAACAAAATCCATACTTTTTTGTTGTTTGTATATCTAGAGCGTGTAACGGAAATAATTTCCCTCTGGGATTATTATATTATTTCTGATTTTGATTCTGATTACACACCTCAATTAAACAAGTTAAAAAAAACAGGTACAATAATGTGGTTGTATTTGAGCTCATACTATTTTACTATGTATATGTAGAAGAATAGTAAAATTAAGTAGTCTTAAACCACAGTCTGCTGCAGTGGATTTATTAATCCCATAAGAAGGTATCAGCCAAGAGAAATACATCTGGGGTTATGTAGTGGTAACATGTGATAGTTCTCTGAGAAAATAAATCATCCAAGCCAGGCCAGAATTTGAAAACAAAAACAAATTTGAACTCTCCCAAAACAAATGTGCTATGGACAGTTGAAACCACTTTGAACTTTTTAGCCCTAATTTTAGAAAGGCCCAAAAAAAGCACCACTTCATTGGACTGTAAGAACACCATAGCCATGCAGAGTCACGGAGGTGGCAGCATGATCGTTTTTTATTTATTTATTTTTTTTAAACAGCTCAAATTACCATTCAGCATTAGACCAATACTTTCAAGTTTCAGGTACATCTGTGAGGGAGAGAATAACCCGCAGCTATACTATGAAATTAACATCCAATCGATGATCTGCAGGTAGGGTCACCTGCAGAGGCACACAGGAGGTCTGGGATCTGACAGATTTGGAGCATTATTGCGTAGGAGAGAGGACAAACGTTGTGCCACGCGAATAGACGACTACTGAAAATCAAAAGGTGTTTTAATGAAGTATTAATTTAAGAGTGTGCACATTTATGCAACCACACAACTTTAGTTTTTAGGCTCCGCCCTCCCAAAAAATACCCCCTCTCATTCATTTTTTTTAAAGTTGGGTTACAGGGTATATGCCACATTTGGGGTGAAATAAGGTTAAGACCTTAAATGGTTTCTCTTGGCTTTGTTTTTTTTTTTAAAAACCTGCTATTTTAAAGCAGGTCTGAATACTTTTTATAGTCACCGCATGTTCAGAGTATGAGACGCAGCACACAGAGGCTGCATAAAGGCCAGGGGACGCCTGATAGTCACTGTAATCTACACCGCTCCAAAAAACGTTAGAATAACAGATGTGTGAGACCGCAACAGGCCTCCTCAAGATCCATAGTCACAAATATTATGGTAGAAGTTTTTAGTTTTTTTTTCCCAATTCAGGGTGACCGATCTTTTTTTGGATGACCCACCTCCTACAGATCAGACTAATTTTATACTCCGCCGAGATTTTGTGTCCAGAAGCCGCTCCAGTCCTCTCATCCAGCTGCCTGGTTGGGTAGGGGATGGTAATTTGTCATGATTCTTTTTTTTTTTTTTTAAAGAAATATTTAGCAAGACTGAGAATCTTCTTGATTTAACTGGGGTAAAAGAATAATGCTCTAGAGCTTTGCCTGTATTACACCAGCCTCTCGCTTAATGCAGGTAATTAAAGTGCTAACCTAGATCAAGCCCAAGAGGAGCCGTCTCTTTGACTGGCATTAAAAAAACCGCTTGGACTGGAGGCCCAAAAAAGACACAAACACAACAAATCTAGACAAAAATTAGCACTAAGCTTCACAAGTTATCAGTAAACCCGACAGGCCTACGCCCAACAGCCTAAAAATATGCTGAAAATAGTTCAGTACTATTCCCTGTGCTTCATCCATCACAGAGTCCACATTAGATCCCCAGCAAGTGCCACTTCAATCTTCCTCGTGGCTCCTATGACACAGAAGCTGGTGACAAAGACGAGTGCTGAGCCTTGCTGAAGGACACTTGACAGAAAGCAGCAATTGAATTTAAGGTATTGCTGAGGTTGTAAAGCTTGACAGTAAAGCCTCAAGGGCTTGGAGGATTTATAACATGGTTTACGGTGTCCTGATAATGTAGCGTCGTAGTACATCAATGCATTATTGTCCTACGAGACGGCAGAGTGGGCTGCATGTGTTCTTTTTGTCTCTGCTGTGCATTTTTATGTGGTTCTTCTCTTAAATGGAGCATAAACTAAAATTAAAGCTCATCTCACGCTTGTATTTTTTATGACTACTACTCCCGGCAGCACCGATGCCGATTTTCGCGTCCTAGCTTGCGGTTTTATTGTTGTTTTTAAAGGCGGGGGCAGTTGAACCCAACAGGGATAGATTTGTATCAGAGTAGTAGATTCACAATGGGATGCAATTTTGCACTGCAAAAACAGAACTACACATAAGTCAAATCTTCTTGAAATTAGTGTATTTGTCCTTGATTTGAGCCAGTAAATAAGATGATTTGCCAATGGAATAAGATTTTTCCACTTAAAATAGGAACAACTCATCTCCATTATCTTGTTTCAAGTGCAGGATGTCTAATTATCTTATTTTAGGGATCAAAATACTCATTCCATTGGCAGATAATCTTATTTACTGGCCCAAGTCAAGGATAAACTTTAAGAACATTTTACTTGTTTTTAGATCCACTTTTGCAGTGTGCATGTTTCGCAGTTTTTCCCTTTGCACTGGATCGTGCAACATACATAGAGATGCATCCACCAGTGAAATCCAATGGAAGGGCGTTTTTCTCTTACTGTTGCATGAGATTTCAGCTGACCGCACTGCAACCACAAGGAGCACAGCAAGGAGACACGTAACGCTGTTTCCTGACAGAGAGCTCCGGCCAAGACTAGAAACTTCAACAACGCATTATCGTATGAGGACAAACTTTACTTTGCCTGTGCAAATCCTCAGTTATCCGGGTCATAGCAACAGCAAACAGGCTTAAATGGGACGCACCCGGACATTGGTTCAGTTCTAAGTAGATTAGAGGCTTTTTTGTGGATACCTGCAGATTTTAAATGATGATGACATTATTTATTCTTTTCAATTATCAATTCATAGACAAAAAACATTGCTTGATGAGCAAATTCACAGTTAAGCCAAAGAATGTCATAACCGCTGACAGAAAATGGTTTTAAAAGAGGTATGTTTTTATCCTATCAAGATTTCTTTTCCTGAGCTGTGGCTCTCTGCAGCTCATCCAGAGTTACCGTGGGCCCATTCTCTGATTAATGATCTAATTTACCGGTGGACGGCCATGTCCTGATAGGTTTCACCATTCAGGTACTCTTATGCGCTACCTGGTGGTGGTCCGTCACATGAAATCCCAATAAAACACACTGAAGTTTCTTGCCGTCACAAAACGAAGTAGGAAAAAAAAGTTCAAGTGTGGTATGAGAAGTTCTGCAAGGCACCTTATGTCCTTTCAATCTTCCAGTTTACCTAGACTCTAAAGTAAAACCTTAAGAAATCTATTTGACCAAATTAAGGCTTTAATACAAGATCTGAGTGTGCACTTCGATCTCTCCAGCTTTCTCTCTCTGCCTCGAGCTCCTCCGTACGTACCCGGATCCCCTGCTGGCTGATCTCAGCGTTACATGCTCCTTAAAGACATGCACTTATTAGATACTTATTAGCTACTTATTAGCTAAACATATCACTTGGTTTGTAAGAACGACAGGGGGGGAAAAAAGTAGAAAAGGTTTTTCAAGTTGTGCCTCAGCACGGTGAATCACTGCCAAATCCCAGGCATGTCTGCATGTTGTTTATTTTTCCAGTCTGCCACCCCGCTTCTCTTCGTCATCCCCTTAACCGTTCCCTGCTATAGATAGCAGTCCTATCAATTGTTGTCAGGGGGTCTAAAGCTCCTGATACATCAAGGCGCCAAGGAGGAGGAAATAAAAGGTGGATTTTTTAAAAAAATCTATTGTAGTCAGGAAGCTGGAGCTTAGCGTTATTTATTTATTTATTTTTAGGCCCGGTAACTGACAAGTCGGCCAAACGCCTCCGACTCGGACATAAGAGGTAAAATACGGACCGGCAGAAATCTGGTGCCTCAGGGGGTTGAGAAGGCTGGAGGAAGGGTAGCTTGGATCTTTCACCTTGACTTCATAATAAATACAGTATCTGTACCTTGACTAGTGAAATCCATTCTTCTATAGGGTTGAACTGCACCTCACGTTGATTCAATGTCTAACAGTCATGATTGAATAAGTTATCACCTCGGGAAAAGCGCTGACAAGTCAACGTCTTGACAATGGGGCCCAAAAATATTTTCCGTTTCTGTTAACACAGCTACATTTTAACTACAGTTTCGGTGTATACGATGCTAAGGTAAGTATATAAAAAAAAAAATAACTGTGTAATTCCCCCACCACGCCACTAGTAGGCGGTATGTTCTTTGATACTCAACAACATGCACATGAATAAAAACACTCTTTGCTTAAAAAAGGCGCATGTGTCAGGGTTCCCCCTTGCAGGCATATTTCCTGTGTACACAGGAGACCAGGATGTTTTCAAAACAACGCACTCTGGATCCCATTTTCAAATTGTGCTGTTTTTAGAGAAAACGTGTGCCATTTTGGTGTAGACGAACGATAGAAACGCAAGAACACGTTTCCGTTTTCACCAAAAAACATTGTGTAAACGGACCGTTTGTTTTTTAATTGCCTCCACTTTCTAATTAAGTCCCCAAAAATTCCTATTAATTCCCACGATACTCATAACCAATGGTTGTGTTAAGGTGATTACATTTATAACATTTGAAGAGTCACTCTAAACCGCATGGTAATGTGTAAAAGTAAGAAACTTTAAATTTTAGTTCACGCAGCGAAGAACAGAACCCTGTTATTGGGCTGTCCGTGAAGCTAACAACAGCTAGCGCTAGCTTACAGGTCTGTTGTCTGGGCGTTCGCTGATGCACGTCATCTTTATGTTGCTCTGAAACATCCATGTCGTACTGTTAGCTTAGCAGGTAGCACTGCTACGCTCACGGGCTAATTTCAGCGTAGCTAGACCAAAATGCTCTTACGAGAACTTTCCCGTTTGTAGTTGGTGGCTTGTTGTGCTAATTTTCTCCGTCCAACCTCCCAGGTATGTTCCATTTTATTCAGCCAATTGTGGATGCAGCTGTGCAATTGAATAAGTTGCCTTACCAGATTAAATGCCAGTTTTTAGTCTTGAATTGTGTGAAATACATCTCTAAATAAATGTGACTTATAGTCCGGTGAGACTTGTATGTTTTTTTCCCCTCTTTATGACGCATTTTTGACTGATGCAACTTATATTCCGGAGTGACTTATAGTCCCAAAAGTACAGTGCCCAGGTTCCTGACAAAGGTTCATTCATCCATCCATCCATTTTCTGACTCGCTTATCCCTCATGGGGTCCTGAGGGGTTGCTGGTGTCTATCACCAGCATTCAATGGGCGATAGGCGAGATACAACCTGGACAGGTCGCCAGTCTGTCGCAGGGCCCTGAAAAAGGTTCCTGCAGTTAAATCCCTCCATTAAGGGATCGCTGGTACTGGATATTAGTCGAACATAAAGCCTGGACATAGAGGTGGGTTTTGGGTGCTCCCAGATGCCGTCACTGCCACGTTTGGCATCAGTGGTGCTGTTTCTAAGAACTTGTTGCCATGTAGATGGTTTTACCAGTTTGCAAAGATGCTTAGGAAGTAGGAAGGTGTCAAGTGTCAAGCTAATGCCAATCTGTCTGCCAGGAGGCATGTTTTCAGCCGCAAATTGTGTCGTAACAAGATATGCAATGTTACTCACTGCACCTGTCACCGGCCACAATTTTATGGCTGATTGGTGCATGAATACAGAACAGGATGAAAATACACACAGTCAGCCTTCTTGCCGAGAGCGCCATTTTGGAAACAGTGCTTTGAGAGAGGGAAGTGAGGCGAACACAATTTCAGGGTCTGATAAACATGTCATCCTGTGAGAAGAAGGAATAATTTCCACTTTCATTTGGTTCATTCCACTGGATGTCTTCTGGTCTGCAGCGGCTGCTGTCAGCCCACTGGAAATGTGAGTGTTTACTGAGCTCAGCAATCCATTTGCTCAACTCCAGGAGGCACTACTACTGCAGGCATCGTAATGAAAACGTGCAGCCATAGATCGGGCCTCTGAGACTGAAATGGGAAAAATGGGAGTTTTTGCAAAATGGAAATGAGTACATGAGTTTTAGACAGCAATGAATACAATTAGGCTAGTAATATATGTTGACACCAGAAGAAGATATCAGGGCCTCAAACACTTTTATGCATAATCACAGATGATCCTGGCTGCAACCTTCATATTAGGTCAAAACAGTCTACAGGAGCTCCAAGATCATTAAAACACAGCTGGATCGGTCTTTAATGCTACTATGCTTCCAGTTACCTCCAACTATTTTTCCCAGCTGTTTTCCTGACCATCTTACCACAGTGCAACCAAACGAGTTTCCTGACTGAACCGGCGTGTCTTTCTGGCCCTGCCACAGTCTCTGCCGTCCTCCATATAAACCTAACATATAAAGCAGGCATCTGGGCAGCAGTTCCAGACCTACTAAGGAGGATTTTTCAGAAATTAATCACAAAAGCATGAGAGGATACATGTGAAAGGTATTTCTTTGCATCAGTGAGCCTAATATCCTGCCTAAGGCTGACCTGTTGCTGGGAGCGTTATCATTGACAGGTTTACAGCTGTATTTAATCTGCAGCCTAAAAAAGGTCACCGCTTTCTTCCGTACCCAGTAAGCCGAGCATTGTGCGCAGTTTGGAAAAGTGCTTACTTTTTCCCAACTGGCAACCCTTGTGCAGAGCACAGCATAGCATCTAACGTTGGGAAAACATGGGTTACGTCTTGAAGCTACATGCTGAGATTATTATGGTTCAAGCCAGAGCAGCTAATGCAATTTAAATTGCAACATTAACTTACTGGGGAGTGCTGCCGGCATTTCCAGGATAACTTTTACTTCTCTAATGACCAAGTCATGTCACTGGGTACCAGTCTAACCGAAGGAAAAAGCTGCCAACACTGCAAAAACAGAACTAAGAATAAGTAAAATGTTCTTAAAATGAGTGCATTTGTCATTTATTTAAGCAGCTAAATAAGATGATTTGCCAATTGAATAAGATTTTTGCACTTAAAATAGGAACAACTCATCTCCATCATCTTATTTCAAGTGCAGGATGTCTAATTATCTTATTTTAGGGGTCAAATTACTCACTCCATTGGCAAATAATTTTAATTACCTGCTCAAATCAAGGATAAATACACTGACTTTAAGAACATTTTACTTACTTTTAAATCCGTTTTTGCAGTGAACAAAGTCACGACCATGCAGCCGCCACAACGATAAACCAACCTCACCTCCTTGCAAAGGTTTTGTGCGTTCTTAGAACAATCGAAGATGGCCGACATGCCGTCAGGCCTGAGGGATGGACGGACGACAAGGTTCTTTTGGGATTTAAATGAAAATACAGAATGTGTAAAACTAAACCCACTGCAAAAACTGAACTAAAAATAAGACATTTTTTTCTTGAAATGAAAGTAATTTTCCTTGATTTGAGTAGGTAAATGAGACCATTTGCCAATGGAAATAAGACTTTTGTACTTAAAATAGGAATAATTAATCTCCATCATCTTATTTCAAGTGAAGTATATCTAATTATCTTATTTTAGGGGTAGAAATACTCATTCCATTGGTAAATAGTCTTATTTACCTGCTCAAATCAGGGGCAAATACATTCATTTCAAGAAGATTTTACTTATTTTTAGTTCTCTTTTTGCAGTGCCCAAACCTTAATTATATCTTAGTTTTGGAGAAACAAACCAGAGAAAAATGTGCTCTCGGCTGATTTAATAATAAATTATGTCTGGAATCTGTTCTTGCAATTATGTATAAAAAAAGAAAAGAAAAAGGGCTTTGAAGCCACTCTTTGATTATAATAGGGATACAGAAGGAGAGCATTAAGAAGATTACATGGTTTTCAGACTTTGAGCGATAATAAAGATGCACAAAGTAGGAGTGAAGTTTTCTCTCTGGTATTTTCTCGTCAGATGTACTGAATGTGTCAGAGGCATAACTGAGTATTTCATTAAGGGTGAGACCGCTCGTACTTATTCATCGACGTGGCAACGAGTCTGCAATCTACCTGGCATCACGTTCCAGATTCTCCAGGTGAAAATAT
Organism: Fundulus heteroclitus; assembly: GCF_011125445.2. NCBI lineage: Eukaryota > Metazoa > Chordata > Actinopteri > Cyprinodontiformes > Fundulidae > Fundulus > Fundulus heteroclitus. The sequence continues at coordinate 10,623,190 of NC_046382.1, read as the reverse complement.
GCAGATGCCGTCAGAAAACTGACGCTGCATCATATCGCCTGACTGCTATGGAAGGACGGCGTCGGTCGGCGGGCGGTGAGAGCGACGGCGGTGCAGAGTGACAACCAGCCTGCTGCACCGATCCCTGACTTGTTAACAGCAGAGGTTCGCCGTGGGACTTCAGTTCTGCGGTCAGTTCTGACAGCCTGCAGCAGCGGTGCGCTCTTCCTCTGAGCTTTCCTCTCCTGAGATCTTTCTCAGAGCGATCGTCTCTCTGTTCACACGCGTCATCCTCATGGGAACTGACCACAAGGTTTGACCTAGTACTAGCATTTCACAAACCCGTCGACTCGTTGCTGCGCCCTGGCCTGAAACGCAGAGGTGGCCATAATCCTTCTTGCAGAGGTTTTTAATTACAGATGGAAAAAGGTTTTAACTTGCTTTCCCTTTTTGTGTGCACAAAGCCAAAAAGACATTACCACTGTGTGATTATTTGGATTTATAGGATTTTCGCATTCCTTGTATTTATTGGTCAATGATTTCGTAGCCCAGGTGAAAAGCTGGTAACGATAGGCCAGGAATACAGCATGATTCTCTAGCAACTTCCCACTTTGAAGGTCTGTACTTTTGCAGAAATCATCGGTCTCATCCAGGATGGTGACGAGTCTGCATTCAAACAGGAGGTAGACTGGCAACTCAAGAAGAACAACCTTCCAGAGGAGCTGCTGGTTTATCTTCTGTACTGCCAACATTCATCCTGTCCCGTTTCTGTCAACCACTGTGTGGTTCGGCTCATCCACAAAGCTACAACAAGCAATCAGGTCTGCGGAGAAGGTGATCGGGGCTGACCTTCCCTTCATCCATACAGATCTAGGGTCAGGAAAAGAGCAGCTAACATCTCTGCAGACCCTACACATCCTGGACACAAACCTTCAGGCTGAAGCTACAGAGCGTTATTTACCAAAAAAACAGCCACCACGGAGTGTTTCTCTGATTAACACTGAGTGCCCAGAACATCCATCCATCCATTTTCATACACGGTTATCCCTCATGGGGTCGCCAGGGGTGCTGGTGCCTGTCTCCAGCTGTCAATGGGCGAGAGGCAGGGTACACCCTGGAGGGCAACACAGAGAGACAAACAGGACAAACAACCATTCTCACACACTCACACCTAAGGAGAATTTAGAGAGACCAATTAACCTAACTCATGTTTTTGGACTGTGGGAGGAAACCAGAGTACCCGGAGAGAACCCACGCATGCACAGGGAGAACATGCAACCTCCATGCAGAAAGACCAAGGCCAAGGGTTGGACTTGAACCCAAAACCTTCTTGCTGCAAGGCAACAGCGCTACCCACTGCATCACTGAGCAGCCCATCCCCAGAACAATTTGCACCAATCCATATATATATATATATATATATATATATATATATATATATATATATATATATATATATATATATATATATATATAGAGAGAGAGAGAGAGAGAGAGAGAGAGAGAGAGAGAGAGAGAGAGAGAGAGAGAGAGAGAGAGAGAGAGAGAGAGAGATAGATAGATAGATAGATAGATAGATAGATAGATAGATAGATAGATAGATAGATAGATAGATAGATAGATAGATAGATAGATAGATAGATATGTATTAAAGTCAGTGCCAAGAGACACTGATGGGCTGGGCTAAGTGTAGGGAACGTCTAAAGTTCAGTAACAAACGCTAAACAATATCAATCAATGCTCCCAATCCTCACAAATACAACTCCTGGGTCTGATGCTACGTGGGTGTGTAACTGATGATTTTATACCCAAAGGTAAGGCTATGATGACTACAGCATGTGACGTTTGAACCAAAAGGAATATTTAACTGCAATAGCCACCGTTCAACCCTAAGAGGGCAGGACTAAGACGTTTTGAGACAAATACTACAGAACAAAACAAGTTCACATGAAAAATAAAAAAATAAAAACATTAAAGTAGCACCCTTAGCCCAGTTTATCTGGGAAAAAAAGTGGATTTTTGAAGTGAGTTTAAAATGTCTTTGTTTATACGAAGTGGATCCTAACTCATATCCTTGGATGTGTCACAAACGTGCCGACTAAATTGGATTGTTATTTTAACCTTACACGTTTTAGTTTGGTGAGCTCCGGACTGTTAAAGTGAGAGTGAACACCATGGAAGACAGAAAAAGCTTCCTGAGGACTTCAGAAAGAAGACAGTAGAAACGTATGAGTCCGGTAATGAATTTAAAAAAAATACTACAAATTCAAATCAACCTTACAGAATTTTTTATTTTATTTTTTATTTTTATTTATTTTTTTACAAATGGAGGACATTCAAAACAAACTACTGACCTACTAATGTCTGTCTTTACCCTCAATGCAGACAGCAAGATGCTAAAAGGAGTCTAAAAAAAACCCTAAAATTTCATCATGGAACCGACAGCAGATTATTGCTGCTGTTCTCTGATCAAAAAGAGATTGCCTTTGGTCACTAAGAAACACCATGAAGGTCAGGCTGAAGTTTGTCAAACAGAACAAAGACTGAAGCAAAGACTTCTGGAATAATGTTTTTTCTTATTTCTTTGGACAGACAAAAACGGAAGTATTTTGAAACTAGAATAGACGAGAGCTTTACCAAAAACAAAACAAGCATTCCAGCAAAATATCCTAATACCATCTGTGAAGCATTTAGGTGGAATGGACACGGTTTGGGGATCAGGAAACATATAAATTAACCAGAAATATATCAGTCAATCCATCAAAGACATGCTGAGAAGGAAGAAACTGATACTCCTGAGCCTAATCATAGCTCAGATCTCGATCTCATTCTGATACAGTGGAGTGACTTTAAATGAGCTGCAAGAAAACGGTTCAAACATCTCACAGCTGAACGAGATGAGTGTGAGAAACTAGTAGATTGGCTAAAAGAAGCCTTTCACTAAAGTTATGTCCGCCAAAAGAGATGAAACTGGTTGATTAGGGGCACAGGTGTTCTAACTTTTTAATGTTTACCTGCATTAAATCACTTTTTATCTCAGACAGAAACAGATTATACGTCGTTACGTAAATGGGATGTCGTTAATTTTATAACTGTTGCTTTCCCATTTCTGTTCATGTTTTTACTCGTGTGTGTGCAGTTTAACTTTGGAAACCTCCAGTGGGTCGAGGCAGATGGCCGTTCACACTGAGCCTGGTTCTGGTTCTGCTGGAGGTTTTCCTCCCTGTTAAAAGGGAGTTTTCCTCTCCACTGTCGCTTCATGCATGCTCAGTATGAGGGTTTGCTGCTAAGCCATCAACAATGCAGACGATTATCCACTGTGGCTCTACGATCTTTCAGGAGGAGTAAATGATTTGGCGCTATATAAATAAAATTGAATTGAACCAATTCGTGCTGTTAAGATTAGAGTAAAATATACCAACTAAAAGACTCCATAAGCTCTTATAAGATACTGTTATTTAAACCACGACGGAACCGACAGAGTCAAGGCTCAGCGAATCGTCAATAGCCCTCTTTTCTTTTGATGGCTCCTTAACAAAAGGGACTCATACATACAAAATGTCAGATTTTAAGCATGAAGATATGAACCTCTGAAGGTCTCTCATCTTCCCTAAAGTCCAGCCCGGGGCAGACGCACTGATCATGAAAGGAAATTCAGACTGCATGCTGATTGAATTCTTATCTGAACTTTTTAAAAGCATAATAACCTATTTTATCCTAGAGCCAAATCAGATTTTTAAAAGCAGAATATGTTATTTTATCCAGAAAGGGATGGGGGAGAAAAGAAGTAGCTGGCCTCTGTCACAACTCTGCAATTAATTCTCCACGCAGCATCAAAGATATGGAAAATGTGGAGGTGGAACAAAACTGAGCCTGGCGTGGACAAGCAGCAATTTTTTTTTTTTCAATCCTGAAACTTGGGAGTCTCTCGGGGAAAAAATGCTTGGAATGTTAATGAATACAAAGAAAGAGTTTAACCTCTTTTTATTAGTGGGAATGTAACGCTCACAAAACATCTCATTAAACAGGGTACATCTTTAATGAGGGTATATCTACATCTACAACACACTTTGCCAGAACAGTGTTGTGACTTAAATGTTTAATTTTCTCCCTATGAGGACCATTTTCTATAAAGAGTGTTACTTTCCGAATGTTACAAATTCAGCGAGCTCGCCACATACAGTCACTGAAAAAAAAAAGCACGCTCTCTACTCAAGTCAATTGTCGGGGTACATGTCCAACAGCTGAAGCTTGGCCCAAACCGGGTCATTACAGGATAATGACACCAAACAAAGTAGCTTATCTACAAAAACAATATAACCAAGGTGAACACTGCAAAAAGGGAACTAAAAGTAAGTGAAATTTTCTTGAAATCAGTGTAATTTTCCTAGATTAGAGCTGGTAAATAAGACTATTTGCCAATGGAATAAGATTGTTGCACTTAAAATAGGAACAATTAATCTCCATCATCTTATTTCAAGTGCAGGATATCTAATTATCTTATTTTAGGGGTAAAAATACTCCTTCCTTTGGCAAATAGTCTGATTTAGCTGCTCAAACCAAGGTAAAATACACTAATTTCAAGAACGGTTTACCTACATTTAGTTCCCTTTTTGCAGTGAATGGCTTTGTTACAGTCCAGACCTCAACCTAATTAAAATAGTGCAGTTGTACCTGAAGAGAGGTGTGCAAAACCTCAATGCAAACCTCAGTGAACTGTTCAGTGACTGAGACAGATATAAAATCACTGCTTCAATTTGTTTCTACTGCAGCTGTTTTTATAGGCTGTGAAATCACGAGTTGTAATTTATCATATACAGCGTCTCAGTTTTGGATTAAACTTAAAAAAAATAATACAAGTGTGGGGGATTAGCTCTGTATTTTCTCTATTACTGAGCCTAGATTTAAATACATTTAGAACCAGGTATATTTTTATTTCGTTTTAAAAATATATCCTCATATATCTGAAACCTTTTTTTTTTCCAGTGAGTGATGAAAGCCGATAAATAAGTGAAGATCGTCCACTGAAAAAGTGGGATTCAGGGGTCCCGGAGCAATTTCATCCATATGGCCTCAGCCTCCTTTAGCAGCAAAGCAGCAGAGCTCCTATGAAATCTATAGGAGCTCTGCTGCCATGAAGGCGTATTCATTTCTAGGTTAAAAAGGCGGCTGAGGGCTATATGCTGGAAAACTCCCGTTCTGCAAAACAAACTCCCATTTCCACACGGCCAGCTGCGAGGTAAAGAAGACGGACGGGGGGCTTTTTGCGAACAATATCTGGCTTACAGGCAGGTGGAAGCCCTGCAGGACTAACTAAAGACAGCAAATGCTATAAAAAGGCTTCATCATCTCCTGACCTTTCCACAGACGCTCCCCACATTTCTCCCACATGAGCTTGTCACAGTTTCTCTCGCTGTCTCCCCCCCCCCCCCCCCGCCTCTCCACCTCCATCACACGGGCTCCCAAACAAGGGTCCGTTTGTAGTGAAGTGTCTGAACGGCGCAGGAAATGAAGACGCAGAAACCAACGGTGGAGTTTCTCCGCCACTTCTGACCTTCCCTTTCCTGTCTCCCCCCTGTCCTCCCTTCTCTGCGTTTCGATGTTAACCTGTCCCTGTGACTGCTGGCGTTAGGAAGCTGTCACTAAACTGCTGTCGGATCCAATGACTGTCATGTCTTCCCCCCCCTCCCCTCCCCTCCCCTCAAACTCCCACAGCACAGGTTTTAATGAGCCCCACAGTCGACATGCCGGTCTCCGGTGCATTCAGAGGCGAGACGACAGAGCAACAGAGAAGGGGGGGGGGGGGCAAAGGGTGATACTCATGGGAGAAAGGAAGGGGGTGAGTGGGAGAGCCAGGAGGAGGCGGGCAATTATATCAACTTTAAGGCGGTGTGTGGAGCTTCCTGAGCTGTAACAAATGAGCTGCGCCGAGGAATGAATCACGGCGAGCAACCATCCCTCCTCACTCCATCTGCCCGAGTACAGATGCTTCAAAACATCAGAGCGAGGAGGAAGAGGGAGACTGTGGGAGACCGAGCCATGTCGCCACCAATTGTTTTATCCTTCATGATAACATGCTCGTTTGGCAACGCGGGGCTACTGTAGCTACTGGCATGCAAGCCAGAAGACCTAAGGGTGTGCAAAGTATGGAACATAAGTGAGCGACAATTGTGATTTCTTTTTTTACTGTTTTTCAAACCTATAAAAAGAGCCTTCGGAGTCATGCACTCAAACTGGATTTAAACATCCAGATATGGGTGACGGCGCAGCGGCAGCAGCCGCACGATCTCAAAGTCGGTTACTTTCTATGGCTTTCCAAAAAAAGTAAAAAACAAAGCAACTGGACTTGTTTTCCGTAGTTGAAGACGTTTTGCTTACTCTCCAGGAAGCTTTCTCAATTCAAAAAGTCTGGAGTAATGTGGAGTACCAAGCTATATACCTGTTTCTGTTGTATTTGCATGTTATCTAAGCCATTACAAGGCCTTTGTTTGGGCAGTAGTATAAAGCTTGGTGCTCCACATTACTCCAGACTTTTAGAATTGAGAAAGCTTCCTGGAGAGGAAGCGAAACGTCTTCAAACTACGGAAAACAAGTCCAGTTGCTTTGTTTTTTACTTTTTTTACTTTTTTTGGAATGACCATGACCTGGATGACTGAGAATCTTCACCAGCATTTCTATGGCTTGAATCCGAAGAAAAAGAACTTTTCTAGTTGACGTGTGGCCACTCTGGTGACAAATAAAAGACAAATAAAAGTTCATCTGTCCAGGAAACGGGTTAGGCTCGGTGAAAGATGGCAGACTTTCTGCTCAGCCGTCAAGCACACTCTGTTGAAAATCATTTGTGCCTGAGGGCTGTGAAGCAAGGGGAACCAAATAATGACAAGAGCCAGTTTTTGCCTCAAGTGCTACTGATGTCGCCAGCAGGAGTTGTTTAATGTTGATGCATCCTCTGTCAGGACAAAATATCAGCCAACATCAGCAGATTGCGTGAGTAAATCAATTAAACCTGCTGCCTCCAAACATTCTTCCTATAAATTTTCCCGCAGTAATTAGCTTTTGTAATTTTTCGAACTATAAGTAGCATTTATTTAGAAGTTTATTTCACAAAATACAAGGCTATAACATATTTAATGTAGTAAGTAAACCCATTCAATTGCACGATTTGCATCCACAACAGGCAAAATAACATGGAAAACACCTGGTGCAAACGAAAAAAAAAGAAATACATAACACAAATCAGATGGATTACCTTAACTTCTTACTAAACTTGCTTAACTGCATTGTTTCAGAACTAACATTGAATTTTCTCTAAGCCCCAGTCGGTCGAGGCAGATGAGCGTTCACACTGAGCCTGGTTCTGGTTCTACTGGAGGTTTTCCTCCCTGTTAAAGGGGAGTTTTCCTCTCCACTGTCGCTTCATGCATGCTCAGTATGAGGGATTGCTGCAAAGCCATGGACAATGCAGACGACTGTCCACTGTGGCTCATCCTGCACTTGAAATAAGATGATGGAGATGAATTGTTCCTATTTTAAGTGGAAAAATCTTATTCCATTGGCAAATAGTCTTTATTTAGCAACTCAAATCAAGGACAAATACACTCATTTCATGAAAATTGTACTTATTTTTAGTTCTGTTTTTGCAGTGTAATCTAACCTAATCTGTATAATCTGATTGAATTTGACTTTGTAAAGTGCCTTGAGATGACATGTTTCATGAATTGGTGCTATATAAATAAAATTTAATTTAATTGAATCGGGATTCCTGAAGGTTTTATGGCCCTTATTTGTTACTTGCAATGAAATTAGAGCTTATTTTATTTATTAAGTTTTCTGGAACTGTCATGAAGCATATTATGGACCACTACCAAAGTATTTTATAGCAAAACAAAGACTGAGCCACAAAGAAAACAAAAACAAAAAGTCTGGAGGAGTCATGACACCACGTACTGTAAGGCTCGCTGGTTTTAGCATCCTGCTGGGAGGCAGTTCAGCATCCACTGGTACCGATAGCTTGGACAGAATTTAAGGTAGTAATGAAAATGGAAAACTACCTCCAAATACTTCGATTTTTGATCAAATCAACAGCAAGATAGTTTATACAATTAGTCAATCCAACAGGATAATGATGGCAAACACACACTAGCCCTGTCTATGATAAATGTACAAGCATCTTGGAATGTAAAGTGGCTTTACTTTTAGTTTAAAGCTTTAAATTAAAACTTATTAAGCTTCATCGCTGTGAGAGAATCATTGGGTTACATTTCAATGCAAAGCAACAACACTCCTGTAATAGGAGAAATGGTTGGGGGCATAATTTAAATAAGCAGCATGTTTTGGTTTTTTTTTATACACCACATTGGAAACACACAAAAAGTGGTGCGGGTATGTTTGAAAGAAATTCAGTTCCAGATAAAAACCTGTTGCATGGTTGCCAGAATGTGTAAACTTGGACCTCGAGCTGTAAAATGCAAATGTTTATGTCAATGTCAAATTTATTTATATAGCACTTTAAAAACAGGTTTAAAACTGCACCAAAGAGCTGTACAAGAACAACAATAACACAAACTGATAAAAACAGAGTATCAAAACACTACTTCAAACGAATGGCAAAGAATAAAAATGAGTTCTGAGAAGCAATTTAAAATGATCCAGGCTGTGGGCAGATCTAATTTGGAAAGCTAGATTGTTCCAAAGAATAGGAGCAACAACAGAAAAAGCCCGATCTCCTTTCCTCTTAAGTCAGGTAGCAGCTGATTATTTGATCGTAGAGTTCTGGACACAGACCGGAATTTTAAAAGGTGCCGAAGACAAGGGGGAGCTAACCCATTTAAAACTTTATAAGTTAAAAAGAGAATCTTTAAATCTATTAAGTTTAGTTAATCAGTGGAATACTCAACAGATTACTTAGTTAGCAGCTAGCACCCTCGTAAACTGAATGAAAGCAGCGAGTGTACGGCTTATATTTTAACACGCTCAGATAAGCACACGGCTACAGACGTGAATTACTGTCGGAACATTTCTGTATCGTTAGATAAGAACTTCTTTTCCTGCAAAACGGACATCGACTGGCACAAACATCGCGGTAGATTAGAAGCAGAGTACTGTGCACAAGGTTTATAAATGCCTCTTGGAAGAAGAGGGACCCTCTGCTTCTATCTTGGCAGTCTCTCCCCCCCCCCCCACCCCACCGCCCACCCCCCCAGCTCCAACCTCACTCACGACTCCCTGCTACGCAAGACCGAGTCCCACAACACTCGTTTCCGCTCCTTCACAAGTCCTCGCAAAAGCAAACACACATACATCCGACAACGACTACTACTTAAATGTTTGTTTTTTTCTCCTTCCAGCACCTACACAAGCTATGGACTACAGATTGTATTTCACTGCACTACATAAGGTAAACACCTCTCTCTTTTTTTATATTGCTTTCATATAGAGCTACAGAAACTAAATCTGTTCCTCGTGACTGAAAAACACAAAAACAGCTTTTGAGGATTAATACTCGTCTAGATATATAATATAATGACTTTCCACGTCGCCGTTTGGCTCATTTGGGTGTCGTGGCTCAAACGTGTAATTTATTTCAGACCACATCTCCTCTTTCCTTTAATGCGTTTTATGGGAAACTAAAGACTTATGCCGTTAGGTGCTCGGAGGCAGCGGGAGCACAGTGTGTTGCCACAAAACATCAAATGAGATCACCTCCGGCGAGGGCGAACCTTAGCTGGAGGTCTGTGTGAGCATCTGCCGGGCGCTGAGAGTGTGTCTCTCCACAGAAAAGGATGGAAACAAACAGCACCGTAAAAAAAAAACGTTTCAGCACAATGTAAGCACTCACTTTAAACCGACAGCAGATATTTACCGCTATCCTGCAACCGATCCGTAAAGCATTCAAGCTAAAGCTAACTGTAGTCCTTGTGCTGTATGTATTACCAAGCGTTTCAGGTGCTAGGCGTTTGCATTCTTGTTTTGTCACGTTTAAATGTTTCAGACCAGTGGCGGCTGGCCCATAGGGGGCGCTCGGGCGCTGCCCTCCCTAGATGTGGAGGGGAAAAGTCAAAATATATAGAGATTTTAAAAGTATTATTAATGTCAGTTTTTACTTAATAGTACGTGGCTACATGTAGTAAGAATTATTAAAACACTTCTACTAATTGACTCTACCATTTAACAGTCCATTTCCACCAACAGAACGTGTCATTTCTCTACTTCTACACTTTTGGGGCTGTCACTCAAGGAGCCCCACAAGTGTAGCGAAATGACTAATCGTATACTGTTGCTAGGGAAGATTTATAAATATTTGGCCAATCAGCATCGCCAAAATAAATGGGTTTGGGGCTCCTGGAGTCTTTGCCCCTGCTACACAGTGATAGGTGTATAGACCACTTCACGCGTGACGTCACAAGCTACATCCGCGCTACATCCGGGTCATGGTAGTAGACAAAAACAGTACTGTTTTTGTCTACTACCATGACAAAACGGGTGAATTAGAGCATACTTTTAGTTTATTTTTGAAATCTAAACAATGCCTACGACTTGTTGTGCTCCCGGTTGCACACAGAGGCATTCCAAATCGTCGGATGTACGTTTCTTTTGTTTACCGAAGAAAGAAGAAAGAAGAAAGAAATGGATAATTTCAATGAAAAGGATGCAGAGGCAGACAATCCCAATCGACTGTGGGAGCCATCATACCATGACAGAATTTGCAGTCTACACATCATCTCCTGTAAATACAACTTAATTTTGCACTAGTCATTGTTCTACTTAAATCATTGTCTAAATAAAAATTAGGATATATATATTTAAGTCAAGACGTAAACGTTTGTTACGTAATAATATACGTACATGTACAATGTATGCAAACCCTCTGGCATGAGTCTGTGAAAAGGATTAATAAGACAAAAACACCAAATTAATCCTTTGTGAACAATGTTTTTTTATTAATTAAATGCTTATTGTGAAATCGTAGTAATTTTCCGACTTTTAATTTAAATGCATGTACTGGGTTAGGCAGGGAAATCTATTGGCCAGCCCCACCAAGATTTTCTTTCACCAGCCGCCACTGATTCAGACCATCAAAAAAATAACATAAGATGTTAAGTAATATCAGACAAAGATAACCTGAGTAAAAAACAAAAGACACTTTTAATATTTTATTAACTAATATGGGATAAAACCTACACAAACCAAACTATTGTCCCTATCCTTTGACTTGGCCACTTCAAAACCTTCCTCTTTCTTTCTGTATTTTTTTTTTGTAAAGCCACTTAGAGGCGGACTTGCTGGTGTGTTTAGGATCATTCGTCCTGCTGTATAAACATAATGGACGGATATTCTCCTTCTGGATGCTCTGCTGGAGCGCAGAAATCCCAGCTCCATCAATCACGGCAAGTCGTTCAAGTCCTGAAGCAGCAAAGCCGAGCAGGGCAAAGTTTACACAGTGGTTACAGCAACAGCTCAGCAAAAATACGGTTTCCTTTATTCTCATGAAACAAAGAGAAAAACATATGATGGTCACACTCTGCTTTTAGAGACAGTTTTGTTCCCAGTGAACTCTTATTTTTAACAGGAGCTCCTCTGTGTATTTTCTATTGCACCCCAAGTCAAGGTCTTTCAATGGGATGCTAACGTATTTTAATTTTATAGATGCTATGGTAGATGGAGGCTGAAAGTTAAAAACAATAAATGACCTTTCTGTAACCCATTTGGCCTTCCTGTTGTGTGCTGAAGCTCCTTATTGCTTCAGAGCTGCACTTTTTGCTCCAGTTGCTTGATTGCTGATCAAGTTCCTGGTTGCACTTCCCTGCTGAATCAGATTTGGGTTCACTGCTGTGGGTAGCAGTTTCCCACATTTCTAATGATGATGTAAATTTTTATTATTCCACATAACACATAAGTTGGCACATAATCAGCCTCTTGTAAGGTCCTGCTTCCATCAAAAATAGAAAATAATTGTGGTAAGCTGGGCTTTGTGACATGCTTGTCAAACTGGTTGAGCAGCAATGGAAGTGGGACCCAAACGGCAGCCAAAAAAACAACAACAAAGCAATGTGACATCTGTGGAGGCTTCTTGTTTTTCTTTATTTGTTATTCTGTAGCCAGCAGCATAACCAAACAGAACCACCAACACCCACTACAAAAACAGAACTAGAAATAAGCAAAGGTTTCTTGAAATGAGTGCGTTTGTCCTTGATTTGAGCAGGTAAATAAGATTATCTGCCAATAGAATGAGTATTTTGACCCCTAAAATAAGATAATTAGGTATAATGCACTTGAAATAAGATGATGGAGATGAATTGTTCCTATTTTAAGTGCAAAAATCTTAATCCATTGGCAAATCATCTAATTTACCTGCCCTAATCAAGGATAAATGCACTCATTTCAAGAAAATGTTTGTTATTTTTAGTTCCGTTTTTGCAGTGCAACAACAAATGACAAACAGCTTAAACTAAATTGGGAAACGCTGTTATTAGGGTTGCATCAAATGCAAAAAAAATACAACACTATTTCCACTAGACAAAGACTAAAAAGAACAATACATTTATCTTAGGGTTAGGGTTATCTTAAACACGTTCCAATAAAACCTGTGTCAACAGAAAAATCCGCTCTGGCCAGTATCATCCCTCTTTAATCCGCCTCTTTTTACCCAGAACCAATAAATTGTGTGCAAATCCCTGGGGACTGTTTTATCTGCGCACCTGAGAAGGACATGCCAGGATGAGGTCCCTCTACTGCAGGTGAAGACAGGGCCAGAAAACAAACAAATTCCAACCAAACATAATAAACAAAAGGGGGAAAAAATAAACTGTTTTCTATTAATGCGTGTTTAAAACAATAATATTCAACCTGACATGTATCGTTGGCTCATTGTTACTTCTCTCAGCTTTCAACATAATCTGAGCGCCATAAATTGCTGCTGATGCTGTTTTTTTTTTTACCCTTTATACATAAATTTGGTATCCAACCCAGTCTCACTGTCAGAAATGCTAGAAAATGTGACATTTTCACATTTTTCTGAGGAGACACTGATCTTCTGTGAAACTAACTACAAAAAGATTGTCTAGGGATGGATGATAATTCGATAATATATATCGATCGATAGACGTATATAGATGATAGAAATAAAAGGGTCAGTAAACAGTTCAATAGAAAAGTTTTCCTTCCTTTTGCATTCTAGCCAATCATGTAGGTTCATTTTACAGTCATTTAAATCCTCCCAACCAATCACAACGCAGACCCAGGAATGCACCATCACCAAGCTCCGCCCCTTTCAAAGAGGTCAGCGAGCACGCTTTCTTTTTCTCTTTTTAAAAACTTGTAGTTTTGATAAAAAGCTGGTGAAATAAAGGGTTGAGTTTGAATTCAGCGTTTGTGTGTTATTTATCTAAAAATAGGTTGTTAAGGAACAGCATAAAATGGCCAGGGCTGCACTTAAAATATATGTTTCGAATTTGTTGATAATTATCGATATCGATCCAATATGATTTCTATTTTTATCGATATGCTTTTTTTCTATATCGTTCAGTCCTAAGATTATCTACAATTCCTGAATGAAAATTACGACAATATAATGGTTCGCTCCCATGACAAATGTCAACAAAACGCATATAAATGTCGATGTTATCTTTAAAATCATAAGTTTTCCACATAAAGTACATTGAATGCACTGCAAAAACTGATCTAGAAATAAGTAAAATGTTCTTAAAGTTAGTGTATTTGTCCTTGATTTGAGCAGGTAAATAAGATTATTTGCCAACGGAATGAGTATTTTGACCCCTAAAATAAGATAATTAGACATCCTGCACTTGAAATAAGATGATGGAGATGAGTTGTTCCTATTTTAAGTGCAAAAATCTTGTTCCATTGGCAAATCATCTTATTTACCTGCTCAAATCAAGGACAAATACACAAATTTTAAGAACATTTTACTTATTTTAAGTTCCGTTTTTGCAGTGTGGCGGCCATGTTCTCTTTTTTTTTTTTTTTTCCACTGGGGGAAACTAGCCAATATGAACGAATAGGCCAAATAACACGTAGGATAGAAACGTACGGTGGAGCCAAACAGCGTCTTTTAGACGTTTCCTGACTGAAATGGCTGAATTATCTCCTCAGTCTGCAGTCAAGTTCTCCAGAGTCCTGCTAATGACCTGATTATTGGACTCAGCTGTATTGAAGCAGAGACACATATAAAGGTTGCAGGACACCGGACCTCGAAGACTTGATTTGGAGCATCTTTCAAAGGCAAAGGTCTGTGGTACTGGATTTAAAAACATCCATCTTAACCAACATGGGCAGAGCTTATGTAGGAACTCCTGTGCATCGATTTTTTAAATCAAAAATACAAATCAAAGAGGTTCAAGGATATTTATCCATGCAATTAAAAAAGCATTCTGCATCATAATTTGCTAGAGATTCCCATAACGAAGGAGGTGACAACAGCTCGCAGGGAACAAAGCAATGCGTATAAATTTACATAAATTCTCATGTTAATGCGCTCGTCACAGCCGCGGGACGTGTTTTCAGCAAAGAATGAGCAAAACTGAAGAAGTTACCAAAACACACGAATGAATAATGAACAAATATTAGCTGGGATGTTTGGGATTTAAGATTAGGGTAAACTATTCAGACCTCCAGAGCCCAATTGTGCGTTGATGAAAACGCATTAAGCTAAAAAAAAAAAAAAATCAGCACTGAAGCCTGTAACAACGACAACAAGAAAATCATTCAACTAGAAATTAAGGTTAATCAAAGCTGTCATTTCTTAATCCATAATGTCCACTAATGACGACACGGACACCTGTGGCACACTGCTGGGATCTGGTTTCACAGTGAGCGGCGCACACAAACACACTCAAACAGAGAAATGCCAAGTTTACAGAAAAAATCTTATTGATTAATAAACATTAAACCAGAAAAAAAAAACACTGATCTTGACTTTTAGGCAACACAGTGCGATTTAAATTGAAATGTCCATCAGCCGCTTCTGATCCAGCAGAGATAATGAACGTAGCAGGTAACAAGAGGACGCAAAACACACACGTTGAAAACTGGAGACAGCTTTACCTTTCCGAAGCTCCCTTTTCCGATGGCCCGCAAAATCTGGAAGTGGTCAAAGTTTACTGCGGAGAAAACAGAGAAACAGAAGCTGGGTGAGGAAACACGAGGTTTGTTCGTAGCATGAAGCGTTAATCTGACAGATTACCAGCTCAAACAGTTTATTTCAATGGGCAGACATCACATTTGATGATTAGATACCAATCTGTTGCCGTTACCCACTGACCATAACTCACATGCTTAGGACAAATAGGGCTTAGTCTAACAAAGACAGTTGTTGTCTCATCTATTAGATATGAGTTGTGTCTTGTGAAAAGGTTCTACATAAGAGAATAGATATCTATTCATCTGTCGCTCCATCCTGTCCTGATCATAAACGAGACCCACACATGCTTTAACTCCTTCGCTGAGGCAGTCTGACTCCAGACCTGAAGGGAGCGGTTCCCCTCTTTCATATTTGAGAATCAGGACCTTAAGTCTTAACCAGATAGTTGTACACAGTTGTGAACCAGGAGGGAACTTGGAATGGTTCTCCTTTGCACACGCTAACCACACTGCAAAAAGGGAACTAAAGGTAAGTAAAATACTTACTTTTTAAAATAATAAATGTGTGCTTCTGTGCTTTCTGTGTCTCTGCTCTGTCTTCTCTAACCCCCAGTGGGTCGAGGCAGATGAGCGTTCACACTGAGCCTGGTTCTGGTTCTGCTGGAGGTTCTCCTCCCTGTTAAAAGGAAGTTTTCCTCTCCACTGTCGCTTCATGCTTGCTCAGTATGAGGGATTGCTGCAAAGCCATCAACAATGCAGACGACTGTCCACTGTGGCTCTACGCTCTTTCAGGAGGAGTGAATGCTGCTTGGAGAGACTTGATGCAACCTGCTGGGTTTCCTTAGAGAGGAAATTTTTTGACTAATCTGAATAACTTGGCTTTCAACACCAGCGAGATCTAGTTTAAAGTGTATGTCTTTGTTTTTAAACTACTTTTAATTATAATTATTTTTATTTTGTTGTGTTTTTGGATTGTACAGCACTTTGTATCAACTGTGGTTGTTTTAAAGTGCTTTATAAATAAAGCTGGTATGGTATGGTATGGTAATCTGATTGAATTTGACTTTGTAAAGTGCCTTGAGATGACGTGTATCATGAATATTATATAGTTATATAAGTAAAATTGAAATCAGTGTATGTGTCCTTGATTTTGAGCAGGTAAATAAGATAATCTGCCAATGGAATAAGGTTTTTTGCGCTTAAAATAGGAACACCTCATCTCCATTATCTTATTTCACGTGAATAGATCTAATAATCTTTTTTGGGGGGTAAATTGGCAGATCATTTATTTACCTGCTCAAATCGAGGACAAATACACTAATTTCAAGAAAATTTTACTTCCCTTTCTGCAGTGAAGAGGGACAGTGAGGTGTATCCGGCATGTGGAAAAGACACAACGCTTCTTACGAGAAGGGTTCTCTAAGGAAATCAGCTCCAATTTATTCATCAATCTATCGTCTATACCCGCTTATCTGTACAGGGTCATGGAGGGGGGGGTCTGGGGCCTATGTCCAGTGCTCATTGGCCAATAGGCAGGAGAACAGGGGAGAACATCCATGCAGAAAGGCCCCAGGCTGGGGTTTGAACCCTAGGTCCTTCTTGCTGCAAGGCAACAGTGCTAACAACTGCAACACTGTGACGGCATGAAGGAATCATTAAAAAAATCCAAAACATAAATCCTATCTACGTGCATCAGATGTCAAATGCCATCTAATTTAAAGGATTAGAGGTCATGTCAACAGACTCCAGTGTATGAATAACCAAGGAGGCACCAATGGGTTCTTGAGGTTGCAATGCCATTCTAATGAGGGCAACGCAGGCAGAAGTGCTGTGAGGCGAACCTTTTTGGTAACTTTAACACATTTCAGCCCCCTCTGCTGTTTTCTCCACCTGTTCAACTAATGACTAGCAACAGAACTGATTTGTTTCTGACAGGCTGCATCTGGGTGGGTGGATTTTTAGACACCTGCAGAATTACCCTGATGATTCTGCAGCAGCAGTTTCTCAGCGAAGGGAGGAAAATGGACCACTTTGTGCCTTTACGTGTTTGTCCTAGAGTTGGACCCAGAGATTCAGAAACTGGGTCTATGGGAGAGAAAAAATAAGCTCGGTCTGCGTTGGGGGGAAATCCTTGGGGCCTCGACCTGACTGCTGCAAAGAAACCTTTTAAAATAATGGCCAAAACCAACAAGGATACGGGACGTTTTACACCAAATTCCAGATTTTGTTAAGTATACATCGTCTCATGAAGAAGAAGCTGGATCGGAATAAGGAAACGGGAACATCTTAAATGTATTTGGATAAATGTTTGCAGGCAACACTGAGGGCATGAAACACCTTTTCACAGGACGCATTGCTTCCCTGCATGGAGGGGCTGCAGATAACAAGAAGTGAACGTCACCAGAGCTTTTCTGGAAAAGCAAACAGAAACACCGAATGCACAAATGTGCAAATGCATAGCTTCATTAAATATAATGTAATTTAATAACTTAAGTTATGCCAGTGTCCTGGCTCTCACTGCACATCCACAGACTTATCTGCAACAGTAGCAGTCACAGCTCCACAATAATAGCCGTGCTGTTTTTTTTTTTTTGTCTTGTTTTTATGAAATGGTCTTAATATTGTCTGCTCCCATTGCTCAATGACTTTATAATAACAGAAAGGAAGCCGGCATTCACTATAACATTTTATTGCTTTGTTTTTTTAACAAAGCTTTATTGAACACCTCTAGTAACAACTACATCTGCCATTACGTCCGTAAACAGTGCGCTGCTGCTGTGTGACGTCTTGAACTGTTCCCATAGAAGTGTGACGGCAAGTTGCATTTAGTTAATACTATAAGCAGCCACGCAAAATCAGATTTCAGAAAAAAAAAAAAAACAAACGAATTGAACATTCAGTCCTGCAGTGCGGACGTAGACTTTGTCCTCACGGCTCCAGTTGCATTTTGCAAGCTCCATGTTCGCGTTTGTGTTAAGAGGACAGAAAAGGTTTCCCAAATATCTGGTTCGGATTTCGTCTAAAGGTTGTTTCAGAGCTGAGTCCAGAGAGTGGCCGGCGGATCATTTGCAGCACTGCAATAATTTTGAACAGCTCACAACCAAACTTCGATTTTGGTACAACTTTGTTCCGCCCGAGTTGAAGCTAAAAGCACATAGACATTAGTTTTTGTGGTATGAAACGTATTTGGATGC
Source organism: Fundulus heteroclitus (assembly GCF_011125445.2). Lineage (NCBI taxonomy): Eukaryota > Metazoa > Chordata > Actinopteri > Cyprinodontiformes > Fundulidae > Fundulus > Fundulus heteroclitus. The sequence goes on along the minus strand of NC_046382.1, from coordinate 10,604,918 downwards.
CAGGACTTTCAATAAAAAAAATAGATGCAGAAAAGAATTAAATCTTTATTTAATTACAAGTAGTGTTGCGCCGATGCCATTTTTTGGCCCCGATACCTGGCTGTGCAGTATTGGCCGATACCAATACCATCTGTTTGAAATTGATGTGTGTGTGTGTATATATGAAGAACTGCATACTACTTAGGGTAGTAGAACTTTTTATTGCCTACCTGGAATGGGTGACAATAGTTGAATAAACTTTTGGCTCTCAAAGGCCAATATAGTGCAACATTCGTGAAATTATAACATGTATAATAGTAGTGCAACAGTAAGACGGTAAAATTACATCAATAATTGAATAATCTCTTTTAAACCCTGAGTTTTGGCTCTCAAATGCCAAAATAGTAGCCTCGTGAGACCATCCTGATCTCGCGAGCTTTCAAGGTTTCACTCGCAGATCAGTCTGGCTACTCTCCGTTAAAGAAAATTTGGAGCCGTTCACCAAACGAACGTCCAATCAGCGTTGGCTTTGAGGCGGGTTGAGGTGTGACGCAACGAGAAGCGCGACAGTTCAGTCTAAAGAACATGGCGGCTTCAGCCGATGAAACTAGCGTTAGCGCGGCTATCGAGCAAGTTTTATCGGAATTACAGAGTATTTCTTCGCTGAGCTAACAAGCCTTTACCTGCAGCAGCAAGAGTAGCTTGGCTTGTGGTTGTGTTTTCGTCGTCGCTCTGTTACGAGTGACGACGAATCTGATTGGTTTATTTGGCCCGTCTATCACCAACATAGCATAAATACCTCTTTACCCCGAGTTTTCTGGCTCTCAAATGCTAAAATAGTGCAACTTTCATGAACTTATATAACATGTATAATACTAGTTTGGAGAGAGAAGGCTGCGTTCAAGTGACATACAAACATCAAAATGGTATCGGTGCCTATTTGTTGGTACTCGCCGATACCGATACCACCATTTTAGTGCTGGATCGGGGCCCCATCTGATACTGGTATCGGTATCAACATCACTAATTACAATACAAATGAACCATTTTTGCCTTTGTTTTAATTTGTGAGTAAACAGGACGTCACACATCCAGCCACCTGTGCCAAAGACTTAACTTGGATAAATGAAGGAAGTGTTTTGGAAGGAGTTACCCATAACCTGTTCTGTTTATACGATAAAACATTTCCTAGACCAAGAAAATAGAAAACGATCAACCTAAAAACAGGCAACCTTTTTACAAAACTCAGTTTCCTATCTAGCCTATCTAAAAAGATAACTCGCCGTTTTTAGTTCTTCCTATGTAATATAACCAATCCTAGTCTAGACTGAAGCATATCTATTAAATGTGGTTGTTCCAGGTTTTATTCTCATTTAAAAAAGACAATCTGAACAGTATGGTTACTATAGCATGTTTACTATATGCCTACAGTGAAATAAAAGAGTCAGCCAATAGTTTAGTCCAGTTAAAATGAGTCTTTTTTGTATGAGAGTAAAAATATGGGAACCCTGTGGGAGAGAAAAATCACCATTTTGGGAAATAAATGGCCTTAAATATTTAAAAGCATTGACTTTATGAATCTGGAGAAAAGAAAGTAAATACAATTATCCAAAAATCGTCCCAGATCTTCTAGTAAACCAACAGCATCAGTGAGGCAATAGCAGAAGGGACTTTTTTTTCAGATAAACAAACTCTCTGGATTTATTCTGTTATTTATTTATTATATGCATGTATATGAGATGTCTCGGCTCATTGCCGTCTTCATTGAATGTTACGTGCCTCAGATTGATAAGTCATCTTGCGTGCTCTTTGAAATATGTTCAGAGAGGCTAAGTAGCAGTCAAGAAGAGGTGAAGATGAGGAACACAGTCTTTGATGAATAAATCCTGCTCGCTATCAGAAAACTGAACCCCCCCTGTTGCATACAAAGATGTGCAAATAAACACCAAGTTTGTCTGATATAAAAAGTTAATTTGTTGAGAGATTTTCTGATTAGTTTCACTTTGCACACTGGGGAATTTACCAGAAATGCAAGACCTTGTGTTACACTCCCAGATCTGGAAAATAACGACCAGATTAATTACCGACCAGATTAATAGCAAGAAACTGTGCCATTCCTGGAATCTGCAGCACTAAAAACTAACTACTGACTTGGATACATTTTGTGGCGATGCCTCAAACTTCCTGATTTTTCGTGTCACTTCACAAGATGTGGAGGGGCCTGTTTCACACCCTGCGTCCAATTTCTTGAGGCCTGATAATGCAAAGTTTTTCAGACATTTCAGAAGGGAGACGGGGTTCTTTGTCCCAGAGAGGAACATGTTAAGGTGGAAAACGTGCGTTTCGAACCCGGAACAAAAGAAAGATTATCTAGTTAAGTTCCTGGCTGAAGCTACTAAGAGCATATAATTACCAAAACTGAGACAACACCTCTACCAACAGGGCTATAAAGGCCACTCAGCGAGGAAGAAGCCATTACTCCAAAACAAACACAAGAAGACAGATTAAAGTTTGCAAATGCACTCAGGGACAATGGAGACGGGTCCTGTGGCCTGATGAAACTAAAAGCGAAGTGTTTGGCCATAAAGACCATTTGGAGAGAAAAAAAAGAGGCAAGCTTGGAAGGCTGAAGGATGGAGGTGGCAGAATTGGGATGTTTTTCTGTTTAATTAATTAGTTACGGTTGCTGGAGGAGGGACCGGTGCACTTCACAAAAGAGACGCCATCCTGAAGAGAGACAATTATGAGGAAATATCGAAGACATCAGCCAGGAAATTAACGCTTGGGCACAACCGGGTCTTCAAAACAGACTTGAGCCCCATTCATACCTCACGTAAAAGACGGATACGGATACGGATACGTGTGGAGTGTTTCATACGTTCTAACCGTCGATTTCGTCCGTATTTTGACACGAAAATTGGGAGCTTACGATTACGGACGAAACGGATCAATACGGAACAATAATACCGGAAAAGGTGGGGGCGCTATTTAGTTTGTAGTACAAAATGTCAACAAAATCACGAAGAAGGTTGTAATTCTGGGCTTTAAACAATGGCGGGATTCGAGGAACGACTTGCGGAGCTTTTCCGCAACTACCCACACATATGATGTGTCGAGTCCGGGGCACAGGGACAAACAAAAAGTTTACTTACGGAGCAAATACAACAAAATCACGTATTGGACCGTCGTCATGTTTGATCAGTGACGAATCATTGGCGCCCAGCACTGCCACCTAGAGGAAATATTGGTTATTGCGCACCTCAACAGACGGAGGTATGAAGGAGTCAACGGATAGAACGTACGGACAGAAATACGGACGTGTAGGCCAAACGTAGGGTATGAATGCACCTTAAGGCGTTGAGCATTCTACCAGATTACTTACAAAGTGGTTCGAGGACAACTATTATTATTGTTATCAAGCCTCTTTTTTTTTCTTTTTTTTTTTACAAAGGTAGTCTCACAGAGGCAAGCGAGAGCTGTTGGAACTAAGTCCTACTTTAGGAGAGGCTATCCAAAAGTCCTGTTCTTAGTCCTGTTGAATGTGTTTTGGCAGAAAAAATGCACATTTGACTTCTCCACTTCTCCTGAGGCATGAAAAGCTCCCAGTCTTGTATTTTTCTTATTCCCCAGAGCTGATCAAAGTCAGAGGAATCAGCTGTGTTGCACGGAGGATAAATACTTTCCACTACCTGCCCCCCTCCCTCCTGGGTTTCCACGCTGCCGACTGAGATTTGCCACTGATCCCAGGGTGCGAGTGTGAAAGTGTAGCCGTGGTGCGGGCAGATGTGGCCACAGCAGGACTGACGGCAACTCCAGCAGCTCCGAGATGAAAATCCATCAGGATTTTTTAAACTCACACTGCCTTTCAGCCCTGAAACAGAAAGCAATCAAGAGGAGCGAGGCAAAAAGCCGGCCGGATTGCTCTGAGTGGACCTATTGCTCACAGGTAGCACTCCCGGCTGCATCTCACAGGAGAAGTGAGGTTTCTGTGCTGTCTGGGAGTCAGGATAATCCAGTGTGGATTCTCCTATTTCAGACTTCTGTGCACAGCTAATCCTTCCATAAGGCACGGCGGCTCTGATTCGGCCCCTCGTTCTGACACAGTGAGACAGTCCCGTGAACATAGCATTCTGTGCGGTAGCTATTAGAACGGGATTAAAAGAAGTGTGAGAAAATGTAAAATACAGCTAGCTGGGTTCACAGACTCAGCACTTTCTTTTTTTAAGATTCATTATTGTCTGACTCAATCCGGGCTGTGATAAAAGAGGCGCTTGACTGAACAGGATACATACCCTGGTTTCATAGAAGACTCAAAGTGGCATTTGAACAGAGGGAGCTTTGAAAAAGATATAATAAATCAACACTTTCATTAACTTTTTGCCAGTTTGGTAGGATGACCTCCTCTCTGGTCTTTCTGTTTTTCAGAACCCTGAACATAAAACGTTACAACAACCATGAGAGGACACGACACCAAGACACGCAGCGGATGTGATGCTGAACTTGACATTTTAAAAACAAAAGTCATAAAATACTACCATTAGGAGAAATCTATTAAGCAACTTATGACACTGAGTTGTTTTTCTTCAAACCACTGATCTATACAAGCAGACCTCCTTTGAAGCATGAGTCATGGAGTAAATGGGAAGCGAAACAAAGGGATCCCTGCCGCTTCGAGGCAAGGCTGCTTGAAAGGAACCACTCTTCAGATTGAGGAGGATACTTTTCTGCATGCTAAGAGGATAATTAATGTGGATGTAATGTTTTTGTGCAACTATTCCCTTCTGCGGTTGCCTGGCAGACACACACGCTGGGAGGAAGAAATATGTAGGAAGCCATGCATGTCCCTGCATAGTGGGTTAAGTTGCAGCATATAGTAAACCGCCTCTGCTGAGCGGTGGAGGAGGAGAAGTGTTAGTTCTGCCGCACATAAATAGGTTCACGGCATCTTAAATGCTAAGCGAATCAATACAGCCGCTGACGGACTGCTTTACCCGACAGATGTTTCCGCACAGACAAACGGTGACCATTTCTTTCACAGAACCAAGAGACCAAACTCCTACGCAGGAACATCCTCGCTGAAAGAAAGGCCTCAGGAACCTTTTGTCTGAGATTCTGATGTGAAAATTACAGGAATCAATGAGGCATGACTGCACGTATTCGTAAGCTGCGACGTTTCACAGTCAAGTGGTGTTTTAGTGGAAAAAAAAAAACGGCCAGATACTGACGAGAGAGGCCTGAAAGGAAACCAGTATCTCTACAGCGCAGCATGCTGGCGCCATCAAGCACTCTCAGGTTTCTCTGGACCACAGGCAAATGCAGCTGAAGCCTCAAGTGGATGCCAGCTTCTTCGGTTTATCGCCGTAGAAACGGGATAAGATCATCCTGTGGGTGCTACAATCTGCTGATGCACCAGGACTCGGTGTCGAGTAGACACAGACGGCCCTCCTCGATGGGTGTTCGCCTCCTGTGGGGAAGCTGTTGTTGGCGGGAAGCCTGAGTCAAGGTGCACGGTAAGTGTGAGACTGACAGTGGTGTGCAAGAAGATTACTCAATTACCCGCATCAATATCTGCAGCCCTGATGGGCTGACAACGTCTGATGAATACTTCTGCAGCGTGGGGAGACTTGTGTGAGCAAATGTCAAAAATTAAGACCAGAAATAGGCTGGCATCACATTGTCATGGTGCAACACTGAGTAAAAAAAATACCACAACGTCGCAGCAGCACAAAAAAAAGCATGTGTAGCATGATATAATTGTTTTCCACTAAAACATTATTCCTGCTGCTATATCCCATGTTGAATATTATAGTCATGATCAAGTCACACATGACTTTTATTAGGCTCGAGCGAAAGTGCATCAAAGCGTTTTTGGTATTAATTAGCCATTCTCTGCCAAAATAAAGTGGCTTTTGGGGTGGGGGGGGGGGGGCTAAACATATACAAAACCCACCAAAATTTAGCAAAATATTCAACCCCCGGTGACATTTTTATTTTTGAATGGAATTAAAAAGTCTGATCCCTATGAGGCGTTCGTCCAAGTTTGACACGTGTGAAACGTCAAAAAAACCTCCATAGCAATCCTTTGATCCAAAATGGCCGACTTCCTGTTGGACATACCCCGCAAGAGCCTTTCTTTTCTTCTTCTGGAGGATTCTATCTGTGCGCCTAATTTCAAAAGTCTAATTTCAAACGGCCCCTAAACTCAACTAGGCCATCGGTGTAACGTATGTAAAACTCTGATGAACGCCTCCTAAGGATTTTAACGTATCGTCTTCAAATTTGGTCAGAATCCTCTTGAAGCGGCACCATGCGCCACTAGGGGCGCTAGACCTGTAACTTCAGGTTTGGTGCCAAGGAAGGCCACTTGCAACACTGCACAGTCGCTAAATAAAACAGTCTCCCTCCGTGTTTTGGAATCTGATAGCAGACGACTTTGGACCAGCAGGTTGAGAAGTTATGGAGTTACATGTAAAGACAAGGCCACATGTCTTTGGCCACATCAGAGAACCAAAATTATGTCAGGTAAGTGTCATAAATAAGCTAATACTTGGGTAAAAACTTACACTGTGCTGCCTTAAGACATGAGGGATTTAAAGTTATCAAAAGGGTGAGTTTTTGGACATGTGTAGGGAGCGGGGTCTTTGCCTTCCTGCCACAAAATTTGAAACTCTGCAACATAGAAAGCCCTTATTTTACCAAAGTTGGTGTGACTGATCCATTTTTCCTGCCCAAAGATGCTTTGTGGTCATATGCTGACATCATGTAAGAAACACCCGGGGAGAACAAGTCTCTTCTGTTAACTTGAGAAAAGTCCCTCTCTGACCCTCTTGACCTAATCTAAATGAAGTTGTGTCAGAAGAGCGATAAACTCGTGTCTGGTTTCCAATTCAGACAGTTTTCATTTGAGTTTGTGGCCAAGTCTGACGTCACACCGTGCCCACATGTTTGGCTCCAGTTTCTTCATAAATCATCAGGTCAAATTGAACATGATGGTTAATAACCAAACATCTAAAAAGTATTTAGGAAAATTTTGGGGGGTTTTCATGTTGTTTTCGAAATACATCAATACATTATATCATCGATATTAGGATTATATGCTAAACCAACGCAAAGTAGTGCAAAATATTAAAGCAGAAAAAAAGTGCTGCAGAAGAGCATTAATCAGAGAAGCAGGCGACAAAACCATGGTAACTCTGGAGGATCTTCAGAGACCCACAGCTCGGGTGGGAGAATCCATGTATTGGGCCTTCATGGAAGAGAGGCAAAAAGGAAACCATTGTTGACAAAAATATATAGCAGGTCCTGTCTGTCAAAAACCATGTTGGAAACACAGCAGACTTAAAAGAAGGTGCTCTGCTCAGAAGGGGCCATAACTGAACTTTTTGACTGTCCGTCTGCCCCCTTTAAGCAGAGTTTAGAGCTAATTACATCCAATTAGCGTCAAATTAGCAGTAAAAACGAAAGGATTTTCTCTAGAAGCTGAACCGTTTTTGTCCTGACTTCAAATAAAGTTACATTCTAAAACATTTACTAACTATCAGATGTTTTAAGGTCAATATTAGTAAGAACATAGTGTCCTGAAGAATGGTTTCCCCGTTCAGCCCATTTGATAAAAGAGTTATCATTATTTCTTACTATGCCAAATCCTCCTCATTATTAAACACACTGCATTGGTGGCTGCAAAGGATGTTCAATCAAAATCTTGGCAATTGTAATTATAGTTTCTGAGATACATATTACAGAGAATGATGAGGAAAGAAAAGGGAAAGTGAAGAGACAGGAGAACACGTTCAGCAAGACGTTCAGAATGATAACACACAAAGGGAATGTGCTTACACCCAGTAAATTATCTTTAACATGTAGAAATGAACACAAACTTAGACTCTGTAGTCATATTTTATTATTAATTATGAATCCTGAGATAATGTAATTTTCATGAGACGTTTTTTAATTAATCATCATCACAGCGGCTGCTCACGGCACAAAGAGCGTCGCGAGAGAGGAGGAGGAGCGGCCATCGATCAGCAGCAACGACTTCAACTCTCCTGCAAGTCTCCTCTGTTTGAAGAGCCAACCCACAGTTCAGACCACGGTGATTTTAGCCTCTATTTGCAGGAAAAACTCTGCTGATGTCAGTCCTTTTTAAAAGGTTTAACATTGCAAAGCACCATGAGGTGAGATTAACCCATCAGAGTTGTAATTTTTCCATTAAAAATGCTCATTTAGGGAAAACTCAAATATAGATTAAGAGCCATTCAGGGTTGGAGTTCTCTGCCAATACTACAATTTGTTTTCACCTTTCAGACAACATGATACAGGAATTAAAGTCACAGATTATTGTTATTGTGAAACAGTTAGAAAACACAACCAGCTGATAATCAAATGCCTTATTAAGCTTATCACCAACAAGGGCTTGATTTGCTTTAATCCCAAATATTTTTTTTCTTTTGATATTTGAAAATGGTGTAGATGCTTTTCAAATGCAAATAAAAACTTATTTTTTTAATTGATACTCCATTCATGTTGTTTTATTTTATTTTGAGAGATGCTTGGCTCATTTCCCTAACCTTGCCTTTCAAGATGGATTCTCGCGGTATTTCACTAACACACGATCTTGTGTTATCTTGAATCCATCTTGTACCGCTCCAGCTTCAACCTTTCGTGTCCGAACCTAAAACGGTTCGGGCCAATCACGTTGCAGTATTGTGGTTTAAGGCGGGACATACAGCTGTGATGAAAGCAAGAGCGGCTGAGCCGACAGCCGAACCAAAACAAACATGGCAGCGCAGGAGGACGCATGCGTAGCTGCTGCTATCACATCTGTTTTGTCAGAATCCACGTTTTCTTCTTTGATAGTAAAACAGCAGGAAATTCCTCGACCAGCTAACCTTGTGGTTTCTCATGACGTCTGCTTCCTATGTTTTAATTCCATACCGTTATAGGCTAGAACCAACTTTTGGTAGGCGGGCACTAGGTGTTGCTTTGCCCAATCAGCTCGGATTCAAATGGAGCAGTTCCAGATTGATGATGTCCAGAACACAGAGTGCTACACATTACCAATCTGACTGATCAGGTTATCAATTCCCATCAGAAAAAAAAAATCATCTTGAATGGAAATAATTTTAAATTTAAATGTGCTCGGGGTATGTATAATTTGGGCCTATGGGTGCTCTTCAGGTTATTCATCAGGGTCAACTATAAAAAGAACAAGTTGTGGTAAAATTGATCAGGGAGGCACTTATGGAGAAGATAAACAGAATTTAAATGCCTCTGTTTTACAACAAATTTAATTTAAATCAAATGAATACTGTGAGATTCTGAGGCTGCAATGCGACTAAATGCAAAATGAAAAACCTCACTGGGCTCAGTCAGTATCCACAGATGGGTCACATTTGGGTTTTTGGTTGACAAGTAATACGAGCAACACTCTTCTTATCCAAGATCAGCTGAGAAGATCAACTGCCTCCACGTTCAGTAAGTGGCGGGCTCTAAAAATATCGTTGGGTGTAATATAAAACCACTAAGAATGTGGAAGATTAGGAAATGCATTAAACACCCTCCACAACAACTCCGCCTCGACCGTCCTGCCTTCAGTTCCCTCCCCCCCCCCCCCCCCCGGGTTCCCTCAGAGAGAATAATCTAAAGCGAATCCCCACCACGTTCGATAGACCAGGCCGATTATGCCGCTGGCCTGTCACCTGAACTGAATGCACCGAGTCGGGCCGTGCAGAGCACTGCCGGGGGTGGAGGGTGCAGGATGCAAAGCACTTTCTAATGGGGAGGGCAACCTGATACCTTTGATGTCAATAGGGCCTGGCGTATTGATCGATGCAATCCCACTTAATACGATGGTGCTTAAGTTCAACGTGAAGACTCACTTCATGCCTCAGAGTTGGCCCGGGGAGGACAGAGACTAAAACTCTGTCCCAAAGAGTGAGAAAAGACTCATTCAGAGTGAGTTTGGTGGCATTAAAAAAAAAAGGCTGGACAAATAAATGCAACTGCATTAGGTTAGTTCAAGTGATAACAGCTTATTAGTATATACCATAACGATTTACATGAATTATGTGGATGACTACCTGACTAGTAAAAAAAGAGATAAAATAAAAAGAATACAGATAAAAATAAAACATGTGGAAACATCATTTACGCCCTGGATGGGATAATATAGTCACAGGTACACATTCTTGTTCCAAAAGTTGGGAAATGACGACTTAAAAGAAATGATCTGCTTCGTCAACTTTATTTCTAGTAGCCAGAAAAGCTATCAACAGCCTAAAAGGCTCTGGGGTGTATCAGGACAGGCAAGGTTGGTTGTGTTTTGTGGGTCAGTCAAACTTGGGGTTTGTTGGGTACTTGCTTGCTGGTTACCACTGAAATGTGAGACGGGGGGTTATTTTGAATGTAATTGATCTGACATTTTCTATGCTTTTAAATCTGCTGAGCGCAGCTAAATTTTGTATTTGACTATTTTTAAGCATAGACTTTAAAAAAAAAAAAACGTCTATTTGTACAGCAGAAATTATACTTTACTCTAAAACCTATTGTCTTGTCTTATGCCCCCTGGTGAAATATCTAAGTGGCACAGGTGCACCTTCTAAGAATTTGAGTTTTCAAGGAGCGAAAACCCAAAATGTCAATTTTTTTTGCCATGGTTTGCTGATAATAAACTGTAAACTGGTCATGGATCCATGAACTCGGCTTAAAATCAAGCACACTGGGATTATGCCGCAGGGCAATAATCCAAAGCACATCAGGATAACCTTGCTTGAATGGTTAAAAAAATGAAGCTTCTGGAGTGGCCTAGTCAAAGTCTGGACTAGGGCTGGAAGATAATTCAATAATTCAACAACAACATATATCGATCGATAGACGTATATATACGTATGATAGAAAATAAGGGTAAATAAAACTGAACAAAACAGTTTTCCTTCCTTTTGCATTCTAGTCAATCATGTAGGTTCATACTACATCATTACATCCTCCCAACCAATCACAATGCAGACCCAGGAACCAAGCTCCGCCCCCTTCAAAGTGTTCTAAGAGCACATGTTCTTTTTTTTTCCTTTTTTTTTTAAAGCTGCAGTTTTGGTAAAAAGTTGGTTAAATACGGGGTTGAGTTTGAATTCAGTGCTTGTTGATACTTTATCTAAAAACAGGTTGCTAAGCAACAGCATAAAATGGTCAGGGCTGCACTTAAAATATATGTTTTGAATTTGTTAATAATTATCGATATCGATCAATATGAGTTCTATTTTATCGATATGCTTTTTTTCTATATCGTCCAGCCCTAGTCTGGACTGTGGTATAACTTTAAAAGGGCCTTTCGTGCTTGTAAACACCAAATACACAATGTTGGTTGCTGCTGCACAACAGTTGTTAGGTTTAATAACTTGTTCCACTCAAGGCCAGGCCGCTTTATATTTCTTTCTTCCATTGATAAATGAAGACAACATTTAAAAATAACTGCAGTTTGTATTTACTCAAGTCGTTGTTGCTTGATATTAGACTTAGTTTAATCTGAGACCAAAAAAATAAATATTTCAAAACAACTGAACAAATTTGTGTTGGAGGCAACTACTTTTTCATGGCACTGTGGGTGCAGCCATGTAAAGCACAACAGGTACTGCAGCTCCCCAGGAACATGGCAGCATGTGTGGTTATAGAAAAAGAGAAAAGAAAAGAAACTTAGCTACGTTAAAGACCTGTTACCTAAAAATTACAGCTAGCTACATATGATTAGCAACCAAACCAGCTTTACTTCAACTTCTGCTGTGTTTCAGGAAGCCTCCCCCATCAATCCCACACCAACACCACCACCAGGGCCAGGGTGGATAAGAGAATTTGCACCTTCATCAGCTGCTGTTTCTTCCAACTGTCCTTATTATCTCAGTCTGTCAGAATATATCATTCATAAAAAGGCTCAAGCTTCAGTCCACATGACTGAGTTTCAATGTTTTCACCAGTCTTCCCCCTGAAACAGCCGGAGACTTGTGCCAAGGTTCTGTCACGCGGGGCTCTCTCCTGCAGCAGCTGTAATCTGAATATCAAATTGAAGGGAGACAGGAGCGCGAGTATATGAAAGCAAAGCTTTGTCCTTTGAGAAATGAGAGAAGTGAGTGCTAAAATCGCTAACACAAAGCGCATCTGAGAGCCGGCGTGATTGCACGCCGCCGCGGACGGAATCAATGCACGGGGGTCAGAAAACCCCACCGAGCGTCAATCATTTCCCGTTTTATCTTCTGAGCGTAGCCCGTCTTCTAATCCATACTGTCTGCTCTCATTTCGCTGACAGGTTTTTCCATTTGCATAAACGCCGAACATAACAAGTATGCCGGCGCACTCGGAGGCTCTACGGCATCTGCAGAAGGCACTGTTTTAAAGGATGAGGACTACATGCTTGAGTGCTCCCTACATCACTTTAATATCCACACAGACAACGGCAGGAGGCTGTGACTGAGTGCTTGTGAAACCTGACAGCGCAACCAGGATCATAATAGGACCCGCATTGAAGGAGCCGTTTGCTTTGCAGCAGCTTCCCCTCCCGCGTGATTACTGAATATTTTAGGCTTCTTGTAAGCCACATTTCACGGTGTGTAGTAGTCAAGCTAAGTAGTCAGCACCAGAGGAACCTACTGTGCAATTCATGCAAAGTTCACACAGACATTTCCTCTCGGGCCGTCTTCGTCTTAAGCTCATATTATTTGAATTTTATTGATGCGAGTCTCATCGTGGTGCACTGGGAAAAGACCGGTTCTTTTGATCAGCGGAGGGAAGGCCACGAGCCTTGGACGCTGATAAAGGAGAAGCGTCTGGCTCGAATCATTGTGGTAAAGCAGCGTGTTTCGTTTCAACCGGGCCGAGCTTTAAGATCATGCTAATCAGGAAGCCGTTAGCACAAATCAAAGTGTACTTGAGCGTTTGAGAAACGAGAGGGGTGTGCTCATTTAGCAAAGAATTGGGGCTAAAATAAGACTTTTCCTCCACAGGAGACATTTATGTAAGAAACCTCACCGCACAATGCTTTTCATATGCACTCTTTGCTTCATCTCACCCCGCAGGTTTCCCATAGGATTAATGTCTGTAGAGTTGCACATTATATCCAATCTGTATAATCTGATACCAGATCGAGTAGATAACAACAGTCTTTGGTGATGAAGGTGTTAAGGCTGAAACACGCTAAACCATCCGATCCGTCCGACCTGACGTTCAGATCGGTACAGATTTTTTTTCCTCATCTACTGTCTGTGTAGACGTTCCCTCTATGAATCCCTGGATTCTTGAGGTTGAGTATTCACGCGAGATGGTGTACCACAAAATCCGGAAGGTACGCCGGCATAAACGAGCCGGGCAGTAAACGTTAAGCTGCAGTTTCTGCTCGAACAAGCTCAAAGAATATTGCTGTTTGATTTTCTTATCTGTTTGTTGTGCTTCTGAGCTCCTGCCATGGCTAAATACAGTTTATTTAAATGATTTATTGATTGTTTTAATAAGATGTGTTTTCCGAGACGGACCTATTTGGGGACAAACCTGGCCAGAAATTGCGCTCCGTTAACCTTTGTGGTTTTAAGATTTTATTTAGCATTTTCCTCAAAATAGACATCTTTTAATTTGCCAAATGGTCTCTCTTACTTTCTGACTTCTTATCAAAATGCTGGTAGCTCCAACCGAAATAGAGCAAAGGTTTGCCTTGGTCAGATCTCCTTGAAGATTGAACTTCTATGCCGGTAAAGCTGCATCTAATTGCTACGACGCGATTTTCCGCTGCATTGGAAAGATCGGTGGCTGCCGTTTAACAGTATTTTTGTAAATCTCACAAATAAGATAAGGATACCCTTGGAGGAAATACACACAGAGTCTGCTGTTGGTAATGCCACTCCTTACTATATCAATATATCATACCAAAATTAGGTGTGCTCATCAAAAAAGGAAACAGTAGGTTAGCAATATTCTGTCTCATAAAATAATAAATGAGGTCTGTGATTGTTTCATTCAGATACTTTTATCTCACAACCAGGAGGATTTCACTGGATTTGTATATTGATGCAGCGAAAGGCAGCTCTGTATCTTTGGGCTGTTTTTGAGAAAAGTCATAATTTTGTTTCACAATAATCAATTTTAATTAACCCAGAGAGTGGAAAAACATGCAAATGTAGTTATTTAAGACTTAGGCTACGTTCACACTGCAGCCTGAAGTGACGCAATTCTGATTTTTTTGCCCATTTGTGACCTGTATCTAATCCTTTTATGACAGTCTGAACGACACAGATCAGATTTTTTTCAAAAGTGACCCAGGCCACTTGGATATGTGGTCCTGAATCCGATACATATCTGATCTTTTTCAAATGCGACCTGTGTCTGTACGTCCGGGTCGCATTTATCCGACCTGTACGTCACCGATACTCGACAAACGTCACTATTCTGCGTCCTGCTATGCAGAAGCAGGAAGAAAGACGACATCCATAGCGGACTACAATGAGGAGAGCATTCAATGGAGAGAAAGCACCGGTTAGAAAATAAATTAATGACCGAAAAATGCACGCCAGCATTATAATCCATGTTTACTTCCGCAAACACTGAGGACGCTTGCTACGTGACGTCATCACGTCCTCGAGTGCGCATGCAGGACACTTATGTTGAACGCATTCAGTTCACACAGGAGATCACATACAAGTCGCATATATTTGGAAATGTGAACAACCACGCAAAAAAATCCGATTTCACAAAAAAATCGGAATTGAGCATTAAGACCTGCAGTGTGAACCTAGCCTTGGACTTAGACAACTTTATTTGTCATTTTGTATGCACAGAGTGCGTACAGAACGAAATTTCGTTTGCATACAGTTTAAAAATTTCAGTGAATTGCAATAGAATTACAGGATAAAGTGCAACAGTGATTTCACAGTACAGCAATTGAAATGTAAACAATGCAATGAATGCATTTTAAAGACTGAGAGTTCGGCAGCATTTGTAATGCTAGATAAGGTTGCAATGATGCAAATGTGCAGATATGCAAGTGGTACAGAGTCCGGTTATAGCTTCAGCAAGAGAACCAAAAGAGAAATTATTTAAATTTGCTAAAATCTGTATTGGCAGGACACAGCTTTACAAGAATCACAGATTGAAGATCGGCCAGAAAATCTCTGATTGGTGCATCTCTAGTTTTCCACTCAGTAGGATTATAGCATGCTGTTAATCCTGCCTGTAGCCACAACCTTGTTAACAGGCTGCTGTTCTTGGCTAAGAGGCTTTACAGGCTGTAGCTGGCAGTGTCCAAAAAGTACACGCTATTTTATGCCATTTAACATTGTTTAGATTATAGATTTGTATTCAGCACCTTCAAACGATCACATTTAGAAAGAAAAATAAAATTTCTACAGTTTGTTTAAAAACTATTTTACTGTTTCATTGTTTTGCACAGTTTTTTTGCTCTTCATCCTTTCAGAAATCAGAGATATTGGCAAAAATAATCCACCGCTCGGTGTGAAGTGCCTCATAAAAAAGCTATTTTAGAATCAAAATGTGTTTTAACAACTTTACTATACTTAAAAAACAGATATAGTAGTTTTAAAATTCAGGGTCCTCACTGGCTGGAGGGCTATAAAATGATTGATCTGTTAGCAAGATCTTGATTCTTGATATGAGAAATATTTTTACGTTCGTTAGATTCACATATACTTAACTGCAGGGAAGATAGATTATAGCCTAAAAGGTACATCTCAACACATGTGAATAGGACTGAAAGGTTCATTAATTGATGTAGGAAGCTGTGTAGGAACAAGGAGGAGGCTTACAGCAGCGGGGGCCGGGACCAAGCAGATTGAGGCAGCTAAGTGAAGCCACAACGACCTTTGTTAGGTTCTTTTGCTTGTAAAATATGGATAAATATACTGTCGTCGTGTGTCGTAACCATACTCTAATTTTATTTTTTGGATAAAAGAAACAGCTTTTCAGTTAACGACCCAGAAAAAGTTTTGTAAGGTCTGCAAACATCATGCCTACAGGAGCGCACCCCACCGAAAGGGTCTGCCATGGTTGGAACTACGCAGACACAGTTGGAGAAAACCACAAGGGGTCTTCAACCATGCAAAGGGTATGCTGTAATCGGTACAACATACAATCCAATTTTCCATTGGATCGGAGGCCACCTTAGAGGCCCTACCCAGATCTGTAGATTTATATAGACTCTTTCAGTGCCAGACGGTCAGGACCTGATGACGTCTCCCCCATCTTCAGTCAGATCTTCAACAAGTCTTCAACTATAGGAGGTTCCAACGCTCCACCATCATCCCGATCTCCAAGAAACACACCATCAGGGGGTTAAAAAGGCCTGTAGCCCTATCGTCTATGGTTATAAAGTCCTTTAAGCGATCTGTGTTGTTCAAGCACCTGAAGGAGATCACAGGCCCCCTGCTGGACACACTGTACCCCCGACAACGGGCGTTGCTGCTGTTTTAGACTTGATTTACGACGCAAATGATGCAAACAGAAGCCAAAATCCTGGTTTGTACCCACAAACATGGCCGATAGAGTCACCCCTGAAAGTATGCCAGTAATATGTGTATGCTCTTTTCAGTCAAAGAATAAGCAGTAACAACACAGCATTTAACAGAGTTGTGTCACCTAAAACTTCTTTGATGTCAGTACAGGCGAACTTATTCGGAGAGGGCTCCTTTGAATTCCCCCATTTTGAAAGAAACTTGTGTGCGAGGTTTACTCACGGTTACAAAAGGCCGCGGGTACGGAGGATTGCGTCCCTTTTGGTACGGGCCAAAGATCATTGTATGGAACGCTAGTCGTTACTACAGTGCTTTATGCAAGCATATTAATGGAAAGTTGAGTGGAAAGAAAAAGTGTGGTATAAAACAAAAATATTTTCTCCATTGGTGCAGGTGGGGTGGTTTCTCTGTCAGGAGTGGCTTAACACAAAGAATGCATCCATCGTAGCTAATGTTTTAATACGTGTGTGCAGTGTCTCATGAAGACTATGTCTCAGTCCACGGCACGCAAACCTTCCCCAATCTCTTGAATGGGCATTGCTTCACAAGCTTTCCAAGGGTGTTGTTATCTGCTGCTTGTGCACATTTATGTACCACACTTTTTCCTTCTGCTAAACTTTCCATTAAAATGCTTGGATTCAGCACCGTGGACAACAAGCAGCAATTGTGGAGGATGTCAGTAATTGTCTGCTGAACAATTAAGTCAACATTCCTGTTCATGATTGTGTTGGCTGTCACGTAAGGTTTCTGTGAATAAAATACGCCATTCTTTAGTATAACGTATAGTAGGGCTGGACGATATAGAAAAAAAAAGCATATCGATAAAAAAGAAATCATAATGACCGATATCGATAATTACCACAAAAAATTCAAAATATACATTTTAAGTGCAGCCCTGGCCATTTCATGCTTATTGTTGCTTGATGACCTATTTTTAAATAAATGGATTCAAACACAACCCTTAATTCAAGTAACTTTTTACAAAAACTAAGTGTTAAAAAATAAAAAAAGAACATGTGCTCTCTGAACTCTGAAGGCTGATTAAGCTTTCCTGGGTTTGTGATTGGTTGGGAGGATGCAATGACTGCAGTATTAACCAACATGATAGGCTAGAATGTGCTGTTCTTTTATTTAACTTTTTATTGACCCCTGTTTTTTATATTGAACCATACGTCGATCAATATATACAAGTTATTGAATTATCGTCCAGCCCTAATGTACAGCAGAAGTTTGTATGCTGTTGTTAGGTGTAACGTATTTTTTCGAACCATAAGGCGCATTAAATATTATTCTCAAGTGTGTAATATCACTCCGCCCCTTCACGTACACAGCTCTCTATCCGTTTCTGTCAGGAGGACTGGGTAGTTGGACTACACTGGCCTGTTTCTAACATTAGACCAAAATAAACGTAACTTTATATTGAATTAACTTCCTTGGTTTATGGTTGATAGCGCCTTCTCTGGGGCGTGGGCTGCCTTACATGAATGCACTTCTAGTTTCGACATTCAGTCAGGCAGTCTTGTAGACAAGCTCAGGTGTCCTATCAGGTAGTGTACCGTAATGCTCCGAATATCGACTGAGTGAAGCGGCTTCATTGCTAACCAAAGTCGTACTTAAACATTTTAACATATTACTGAGCACACTGTACTACGTCAAATTTGTCAGTAAGCACAACGGTAATCATATCAAGGAGCACCATCAATTTTCTAGAAAATGTAAGTATTTTTGGGTGCGTCTTATAGTCTGAAAATACGGTAAGCAATTTTCATAAAAACTTACAGAAAGCAACAGTTTAAATACGTCACTCTGAGTGCAATGGATCCCCTTTTTGAACTGAATCCCTTATTTATAACAATGTTCTAATTTACTGAGCTGTACCTGTAAGAGAAGAGGGCATAAACCAATTCTCCTAAAGCAAACCTTTCGTTTTTTCCAAGAGACACCTGACACATTGCACTAGTCCTGCCAGCCTTGCCATGAGTAAAGCGGATCAGTGAACCAAACTCCCACGTTTATCAAAGACAGAGCAAACTGCTGCCTCAGTGAGAGATTTGCATGCAAAAGTCGTTTCCTGCAAAACCGGTGGGAAAACAAGAGAACACAAAAACCCTGCCGTTTCCATCTCCTCGGTGCCCGTGCAGCGAGCTGAGGGCTACATTTGATGAATTTGTTTACTTAAACCTCCATCATCACAGAGCATCATTATTTTCTCCTTGTATGCTCCAGCGCTAATGCAGTCTAAATGGGGCTGCTCTAAACAGAGCATCACTTGAATATTCATCAGAAGCACAGAGCACAGGGTCCTTTTAGGCATCGCGGTTCAGCTGAGGATCTAAATTGATAATTGGCCACGGAGAGGGAGCTTTGGATATGGAGATGCGGAGGATGTGCCGGTGACACTTTATCCCAAATTCCAGCGCCGAGTCGTGGTCGTACCATCTTGAGGCTTCCTGCGCGTGCATTAATTACCCTCGGAGTCAGTTCCCCCCCCCCCCTCTCCAACTCTCCATCTGGTGGGCAGCTTTTAGGATAACACAAAAGAGCCATACTGCTGAAAGATTAAAGCGGCCATTAAGGCTTTTGTTCCTGGCTGCATGTGGGTCTCACTAATGTGATGACCGTCTATTAAAAACTAAAAAAAAATACAACAACAACAACAAAACCAGACTGGAAAGAATGACTCCTACATCATACATTGTTGCTAGGGTTACCCATCAAATTAAATTGAACTCGGTCGGCTTGTGTCTTGATGAAGATCGATGGAGATGTGCGCCTCAGCTGCAACAGTTTTAGTGGATGTTTTCCAGCCAACAAAAGGTTTTGTTTTTTTTCTGCCTCAGCAATCCTGTCTACTTACTTACATGCGCTGCTGACCAACAGTCTACTCTAAATGTTGAATTGTTCCAGATTTCCATAACCTGTTTACTTTTTCACTGATTTGGCAATGAAAGCTGTTTTTTCCTAACAGGGCCCTCCAAGACCCATCCATGCGTTTGTCTTGAGCCGCTTATCCTTTAGGGGCGCAGGGGGTGCTGCTGCCTATCTCCAGCGGTCATGAGGCGAAAGGCGGGCTTCACCCTGGAAGGGTCACCAGTCCATGGCAGGGCGACACAGAGACACAAAGAACCGTGAACAGACTCACTTACGCCTAAGGGTAATTTTAACGAGACCAATTAACCTACCAGTCATGTGGGAGGAAGCTGTAGTACCTGGAGACGACTCACGCCTGCACAGGGAGAACATTCAATCTACCTGGAAAACCAGTTAGAAATATTTATTTGCTGCTGCAAAAATGTCTCCCTCAAAAAAAAATGTAAATAGAAAAACCTTTAATTTAAGCAAATTTATTCAGTGGACCAACAACTCCCACATTGAGCAGTAACGGTTCCTTTACAAAAACTGGTGGCACAAGTTTTTGCACACCTTAAATGTTTCTCCTGGAATTTATATTTATTTCGGGATTTAGAGACATTTTCATTTAAAATCAATACATTTTTTGTTTCTCTCTTTAAAATAATCTGATGTGACACAGAGGGCCAGATCTACCCCCCCCCCCCCTCTCCACTTCAAAATGGGAAAGACAAGTCAGAGCATTAACTAAGACAAAATGAGACCCTGACTGTAACCTTTAAAGTATTATATATATATATATATATATATATATATATATATATATATATATATATATATATATATATATATATATATAGATATATATCGTATTTCAAATAGTCCCTCCTGCCATATATATATATATATATATATATATATATATATATATATATATATATATATATATATATATATATATATATATATATATATATATATATATATATATATATATGACCACACAGGAAAAAAAGTTCTGCCCAGAATAAGAGGCAATAACAAGCTGCAAGAGCTCCCAAACCAGGGCTGACAAGAATTATGTAATTTTACTCCTGCAACCCTAGGTGGGAACAAAGTTTTGTGTTCTTTTGGACTATCTAGTGACCTTAAATGAGGTTAAAATAATCTAGAAAAGCTCACTGTGAGAGAACTGCAGCAAGGACTAGAATCTCAGTCACCAGGTCTCCATTACAACTGTTATAAACTGTCTAAAAGCAAGATGTTTTTAGTAAGGGCATGCCCTAGAAAAGCCTTTTCTGCCCTACCATCATAAACGTAAATATCTATATATATATATATATATATTTTCTTTGTGTGTGTGCATGCAATATATATATATATATATATATATATATATATATATATATATATATATATATATATATATATATATATATATCAAGAGAGAGAGATATGTGTGTATAATTTGTAAATGTATTTATACATGAAGTGGGATTTGTTGGATCCAAATTATGATAAAAGGGATTACGATAAACGGTCTATGAATGAATATATATATATATATATATATATATATATATATATATATATATATATATATATATATATATATATATATCAAGAGAGAGAGATATGTGTGTATAATTTGTGTGTGTTTATTATATTAATATGTAACTGCAAAATACATAACTGCGTGTATATATATCTCATCCAGTTTGACTTCAGTTTAAATTGCTTTGGTTCTGAATAAATATGTATAATCTGACTGAAGATCATGAGCATTGTGAACATATGATTAAAATGTGATCTGAGCTGCCTCCTATTCATTCTGACAGCAGCTGTCTGATATGTGGTCTGACCCAAGATGGCCGCCCTATAGGCACGTTGGCCTAGAGGCCAAAAGCGTCCAATGGGGCATCTACATATATAATGCCTATGGTTAACACTACCTAATGCTAGCTGGCTATATGAATAGCGTTCATACACAATAAGCCCTGCTTATATGACTTAATGGTTGAAGATCTTAGTTATAATAATATGCTGCAAATAGTGCAATCGGCCCTAACCAATCAGTGACCGATGGTCTTCTAACATCACTTTTTCAGAATGACCTGGGATGGTTGGAACTACAGGCAAGCAGGTGAGAAAACGGAAAAGCCAAAAAAAGCAACCTGACCCGTAGCGAACCGCTCTAAACTGTTACTAGAGGAAAAGGGGCAAATCTTTCTAAAATATTCTGTTGATGACCCAGTTTGGGCCAAGCTTCAGCTTTTAAGACAGATTGCCTCCTTTTTGTCTGTAGAATCCAAACTCTTCCATGATACAGAGGAGTTTATGGTTGATTCACTGACTGCAAGGTGTGCAGTTCCACTGGCTGCAAAACAAGCCCAACATCTTCACAGCTGGTATAACGTCGTCGTGCTGATGTGCTGTGTTAGGTTTTATGCGCATAATGACCAACTATCTGTGTTTTCATCTCATCTGTTCAAAAGGACATTGCTCCAGTAGTGTAGAGAGAAGAGACTCTCCCCTAGCAACGCTTCCAAACAAGCCCTACTTGTTAAGAGTTCTTCTGTCCTGTCGTTAACTTTTTACCATTTATCATGCCGACTGAGGCCTTTAGAGTCAATTTCTCTGAGCTATGCATGGTCTAAGCTTTGAATGGATTTGCCTGTGTGTGCATTTCTGGGAGGAAACATAATCAGGTTTGTCAAAGGCAGCAAAACGCCTGCACACAAAGTTTCCAAAGCATTTAAGTGAGGAATTGAACCTCGACACCATACATCACAGACACGTCCACATCATGACGCATTTCTGTGGGACCTGGTTTCACAAACCACTGAGCTGTGACCCAACCTAAAGTAATAGACCATGCTCCAGGGTTAAAATGCCGTGCTAACCTTTCGACTGTTCGCAGAGGGACACATTAGGGGTCTATTTAAAGCACGGTGTGAGGTGGGAAGGGAATGCAGCAGAGGCAGTAACAAATTGGCTTCGCGAGAAAAGCAAAACGGTGAGGCTACACCAGACTTCTCAGGAAATAGCACTATTTATTTCCAGCCAAAAGTATGAAAAAAAAAAAACAGTGACAGGTAAAAACTGCACCCACTCTCCCGAAATGAGCAAATGCACATGTGCTTCATGATGAATTCCTGAACTATTTCTTAGGTAAAGGTGTCATGGATGCACGCATTAATCAAAAGTCATTATATCTCGGTGGATGACTGGTACCCTTACAGTGGAGGCAGGAAACACATGAGAAAAGCAGAAATGGAAAACAGATTTGTTTCTCACTAACAGGGGAGATGTGTTGTTTAACAAAAAAAAATGTTAAAAAAACGCTTCTGCTGCTGCAGAAGCACAACACGCATAGTGCTGCGTTTAAGTGTACATTTAAGGTGAGCGGAAAAGGACACTGTGGCCTAGTTCTTTTCCCTCTAAGCAGTTCAGCTTTGAAGAAAGCTCAGGACACATCGTGTTCTGGCCCAGATACACCTGACTTCTGTTTGCTCTTGCAGGTATTTAGGACAGAGGTGTATATTCGGTTCCTGAGTCAGGCGCACATTCACATGATGCATCAGCTCGAAACCTTCTTTTTTTTTTTTTTTTTTCTCTCCACATTTTTTTTTTTTTTTTGTACCGCTTTCTGACTGGAAACTGAATCGACACGTCTCTCTCTTTTAACACCTGTGAGCAGCTGAGGGAGGATGTGTTTATAGACTTTATGCTTTATGAATAGAAGCAGCCCTGTTTGCATACACACACACCCTTCCTCAGGGGAAAAATATAAATACAGGGGCAGCTGGAAGGGAGGAGTTTCTGGGAGATTGGACAGTGATGCCTTTTGCCGGCCATTTAGTGTGGAATCCTGCAAAAAAAATTAAAAATAAATCATGCAGCGGGTTGATCAGGATGCTGATGCATACCTTCGAAGCACATTAAATATCAGCCATATGGTGGTTGGTCTTTGCAGGTTCTTGGGGAACTCTTCCGGGATGCATCAAGAATGCAGCGAGCTCCCCGGAGTACATTATGGAGCATCCTCGGATTGTTTTATGCATGCATGTATCTTCCTCGTTGAAATCATTGTGGTACATTATCGTTTTGGCAGTATAGCCGGGTCCTGGGTGCACTTTACAGCATCAGCGGTAGCTTTTTCCGTGACGTGCTCGGTCATTTAAGAATTTGAAGCAGGACAGGCCCCGCTGGCCTCGTGGCAAAAGCTAAAAGCTCATTATGAGCGTACTGGGCTGGCAGTGATGTCAAACAAGGTTATTTTAACGCTCTTAGTGGTACAGGGGCAACGTGCATCGCATCTTGTTGCTGCTCCTCTGCTTCTACCACACCCGAATATATGTCAATACACACACGTATAAGCCACAGTGAACAGAAGACATCCTCTGCCTTATTTCTTTTTTGTATTTTTTTCTTTTTGCTTTTCTTTTTCTTACCTACTCCTTTTGATCCATGGTATAACGAGGACACACTGTATATATTTGATGCACCTTGACTCCTCTTTCCTATGACTACTGATTACTGAGCCAATGTGACATGCAGATTTCTCCAATGTGAGATCAATAAAGCCTATATTATATTATCTTATCTTTGGCTGCAACAAAGCGTAGCTCGTAAAGCTGATAGATTTAAAAATCCGCAACATATAAATGCAGTGGCTTATCAGGCTTCTTGCACATAGATATTGCTACAGCCTGGGTTCCCCTGGGGTTTTCAAAGTTTTCAATTTCAGACTCAAAAATAACTGATGAATTGAAGCATCTTGTGACCCCAAGTAGTGGTTGAAAATGCTTGCAATCCAATTAAACAGGTTATACAATAATACTAACAGCATAAACAGCTAATATATTGCTTATTGTTTATTCATCTTTTTATATATTTGTTGCCTATGTAGTTGGATGTTTGAGGGGGATCTCAAGAGCCCAGGTATGTTTATTCTCAATCCCCAGTGAGGTCCTGGTCAAACGTCTAGGAACTACTGCGTTAGAGAAAAAAGGGCCTCTGGCTGTAGAGAAAAACGGTAATTTCCGAACTGCATGTATGGTCGGACGTGTTTGTCGTAAGGAGACCAAGGGGAGTTCAGGCGGTCGGAGAAGAAGCTGAAGCAGTGCCTCGTCCGGTTTAAAATTCAATCTGTCGTAGCTGATCCAAACAACTTCAGACACTAGAAGTCGGGGATTAGAGCACAGCAATAAACTCTACCGACGAATGGATCTGTCCATGCTCACTTGCCTAGTCTAGTAACTCCTTTATTGGCCTTTTTTTGCCCCCCAGTGAACGGCTCGTGAAGTTATTATGTTATGACCAAACTTTCTTTTGCTGTTCTCCCCTTTCCTGTCTTCTTGTTGTCGTCTGACTCTTCCGTTTGCGTTCGTTTGTTTGAGTGACATTTGTGCCTGTGCAGTTTAGCTGCCGGGGGTGTGACTTTGATTTACCCGTATCATGAGTTAATCTGATTGGATGAAGAATGACACAAAATGCACGGATTGTCCCAGGGGCTCCCAGGAAGTTGTGGCTCTGGCAGAATCTATTAGTAACCTACTATAGACCAGCATGAAGTTTAAAAGTATACATACGCACTCGGCTGGCCGGTGTCCCTCGCCATTAAATGATGTGTAAACCCAAATAACCCCAAAAGGGAATAGAAATGCATAAGAATCAAACATCAGACACATTTTATGAGGCAAATCTAATTACTTCTTTGTTTGCAAATTATGTTTACTGTAAGTAAACAGAGCGATTAGGTGTATATTTACAATAACAAGATCATGTGACCGGAGGTAAAATGCGTGCAAAGAGTAAACAAAGAGAAGCGATGGAGCCGAGCGAGTCGCCAACACCCAGCGGCTCTAGAGAGGATTTACTCGAACTTGGAGCCACTGTAGGGTTAGCGTTGGCCTTCAAGCTGTCACTTTACTTCAAGGCATAGCAGGACGGTCTGCTGACTCTTTCAGTGGCTGCGTCAATTGTCACCATCTTGCTTTCTGGTAGTTCTGCGGTACTGCCAGCAGAAGGTACAACGATGTTTGTGTCTGCTGATCGCACCCTGTGCAAAGTTATTTTCAGGCTCAAAAAAGGACAAAATAAACACTATCAGGACGAACGCTTGCCGTATATTGTTTTACTTGAAGATTCATATATGTTTAAGTTTTTTTTATAGTCAGAGTGTGTTACTAGGACCCTTTAGGCTGTTTTTGGTTACTGACAATAATGATAGTATTTCCTCCAAAGCATAGCTGAAACTGGACATGGAGGAGCAGAAACCTCCACAGATTATGTATATCATCATAACTGAGGCAGGAAAAATACACTTTGAGCCAAGGGTAAGATCTGAGTAGCATCACAATTGCCTTCACACTGAAATGACATTTTTAAAATGCTGCTGTGATCCAGTCACGTTCAGCTGGGCATGAAGCTCTTGTCGACCTCAGGGCCGTCTTAATCTGACATTAAGGGGGACGATAGAAATCAGTCCTCGTTATTCAGACTTCATAAAACTGACACGGGGTGAACCTCCCATATTTTGGATAAGGGAATGTGAAAAAAAAAAAAATCTCCTTAAAAAAGGTCCAGAACCCACCAATTAACAATAAGCATGTATGAGCTTTAATAAGAGCACTTGGCATGAAAGGCTTGGGTCAAGAACAGCTGAACGATGGTGACGATGATTATGTGAGGTGCTACATCTTAGCATTTGGCATTAATTAGAGCTAAAGTCACAATTGTGACTATGGCAGACATGCTTGGACAGACTCTCCTGCCTCGCCCTGATTTCTCTGATTAGCTGCCTTAGTGTGGTGTCCGTGTAAATATAGCGGGTCTGACAGACCCTCTGGCAGCACGAGGGATCTCAGAGCATCACACGAGGACTTCCAGCGACGGGTGGGTGGTATTCTTACATCAAAGTGGCTGACCACCCCGTCATGTCCACTTACAGTCACGCGGGGAACAACCGCTGGCCTGTTCCAGACGCGTCGTATCTGCGATCTCCGTTCTGACCGGCTGGGAAACTTAAAACACAAGAGACGGTATAAATCTGTTGCCTGTGTCCTAAGCTCTGAGTGCAGCACGCCAAGACGAGCACAAATCACAGCGGAGCAGGGGGGAAGTGCTGAGTCAAGCCGTGCCGAAGCAGCTAACTAGGCTGTGAATCAGACACTAAAGCTCAAGCATCAGACTGTGCTCTGGTTGGGCTCCGTGAAGAACAACAACTCTCCCACCTCCAGTCTGATACGGAGAAGTCGTTTTCTACAGGTTCTGTGTGCTGGTTGTAGAAGCAGCGTCCGCTTTGGTTTTACTTTGTGGTCCACAGATTACAACATCGAAAGTCAAATGTGAAATCAAAAACACCAGCGGCTTAAAATGGGCTGAAAAGTCTAGTTCTAAATAGTAATATAGTCTTTATTGTCATTGAAACATACATTACAACGAAAATTGTTCTCTGCTTTTAACCCATCACCCTTGGGGAGCAGTGGGCTGCCATGTGCGGCGCCCGGGGAGCAATCAGGGGTTAAGGGTCTTGCTCAGGGACCCAGAGTGCAGGCAGTGGGGATCGAACCGGGTACTTGCATCCTTCTCTGAATGCAAGCACGCTGCTCTAACCACTAGGCCAACACTCTGTTAGGGCTACGTCTCCACCAGCTTTACACGTCTAAAGCCCGGACTTTAGTTACCGTGACTTTATTGCAAAAAAAACCCCTCAAGCTCAGTCAGACAGGGCGGAGAGCATAAGTGAACATCAATTCTGTCTTACGGCATCAATCGGCTTCGATGTAAGTTATTGAATCGAAGCTGGGGCTGCACGTTTTTTTTTTTATCTTTTATTTATGAAAATATGAAGAGGAAGAATCAAAGCTCAGATGTCTGCAATAAAAGCAGAATTGTCTGCAAACAAAGCATACAGAAAGAAAATAACCTATTTTAAACAAAAAAATTCAGAAACTAAACAGGTTCTTCTTTCCCAGACTTTTTCCCAGTCTTGCAATGATCCAAATACTCCTTTACAAAGTCCTTGGTCTGCTGCCTGCACCACCTTGTAATGATCTCTGAGCAATCCTCCAAAGAGTTTCCACCGGTCCAGTTTCTACCCCTCATAGGGTTGGTAGTTTCTGCAGATGTAAATGGTGTGTCTTGCCAGCGACAACATAATATTGCAAAGACGGTGATGTTGCAATGAAACATGTTTGCACGATGACCCAAAAAGTCTCAGCCAGTCCCACTCCTGCTCTTTCACCATCACATCTGAACAGGCGGCGGATTTCTTCCCAGAAGTGGGTGCAGCTAGCCTCGTGAGACCATCCTGATCTCGCGAGCTTTCAAGGTTTTACTCGCAGATCAGTCTGGCTACTTTCCGTTAAAGAAAATTTGGAGCCGTTCACCAAACGAACGTCCAATCAGCGTTGGCTTTGAGGCGGGTTGAGGTGTGACGCAACGAGAAGCGCGACTGTTCAGTCAAAAGAACATGGCGGCTTCAGCCGATGAAACTAGCGTTAGCGTGGCTATCGAGCAAGTTTTATCGGAATTACAGAGTATTTATTTGCTGAAAGAAGAGAAAAACACTGCTCTGGAGGCTTTTCTCAGAGGAAAAGATGTTTTTGCTCTTCTCCCGACTGGTTTCGGCAAGAGCTTGTGTTTGTGTTTTCGTCGTCGCTGTTAGTATGTCAACATGCTTCGTTGATCTGATTGGTTTATTTGGCCAGTCTATCACCAACATAGGCCAATCAGCTAACCAGTATTTTCGCCCCTTCCCAAAATTACTTCAACGGAAGGTTTCCAGATGGATATGCGGAGCAAATCTATCTGGCGGAGTCAGGTTAGGGTGCAGCCAGGACAGCGGAGGAACAGGTGCTCCAGCGTCTCGGGGGTCTGAATGACGGACTGTGCGATCTCCGCCATAGACTTCCTTGTTAATTTGGTGCAGGATGACGCCCGTAAAGATCCTCCTGTGCCTTATCAAAAAGTCTGTATTGTTTGCTTGTTGATGACTGAACCTTGTGTATAGATTTGACCATATCTTCTTTACAGATCTATTTGGGAATATGTTTGTCCAATGTTTGGGAGCTGTAGGCTCTTGTAGAATTTGTGAAATTAGAATACTGTAACAGTTCTTTGTCCAGGATTGTCCTGAATTTAGCTCCATCCGTCTATCCGTCAACTCTTCCCAACTTCCCCGTCTCCACGGAAGCACAGCGTCCATGCGGCATTATGCGGCCACCACCGCCTTTCGCAGTGGGACGATGCGTTTCGTTGTGCAGAAAAGGCCCAGAAAGCTCAATCCTGGTCTCATCTGACCCAACCTTTGAACTGCACGGCCACTTTTTGTCCTTTTTAAGCTGTGGATATCCGCAGCTCTTCCAGGGTCAAACGTCCCCAAAACGTTCTCCCAGGGACAAACGCTGCGTTCATCTGCCCCTTCGCTGATGTTAAGAACAAGAATTTCTTAGTTTTAGTTCCAATCAAGTGTTGTCTATGTGTGTGTGCGGTGGGAAGAAATGGAAAAGCTGCAGCAGCAGCAACAACAACAGAGGGAGTTTAATTAACAGAGATTAATCCTTTACTAAAAAGGCAAAAAGGGTTTTGTGCACAAAGCCAAACGGTAAGAGTCCCTTCTCGAATACGCTGGAATGAGTGCGCCGTTGAGGCAAAGCAGACACTGAGGTTATCTGCCAGGAGCTTCTAATTGGTTTCTATGGGAAATGATGTCTTCGCGGGGCGTTAAAAGTGGGGGGGATCCCAGGGTTTTGTCTACCAGCAGTGCACAGGGGCCCTCCCCACGCGCACCCTCAGACGGGCAAACCCTGCGTCATGAACTGGATGCCAAACTACAGAGAGTTCCCATCAGCCAGCCTGTCGCGCGGCTCAGGCTGGCTTTGTAATCTGCGATCCTCCTCAT
Organism: Fundulus heteroclitus; assembly: GCF_011125445.2. Taxonomy (NCBI): domain Eukaryota; kingdom Metazoa; phylum Chordata; class Actinopteri; order Cyprinodontiformes; family Fundulidae; genus Fundulus; species Fundulus heteroclitus. Next base: position 10,575,680 of record NC_046382.1, on the reverse strand, counting down.
TTGCTGCGGGGATGCCTGAGCCTGAGCGCAGCGAAGATGTACTTACAGTCTCATTCAGGTTTTCCCCACACAGGAGCAGGCAGAGCAAAAAACGCGCCGCTTCCCTCCTCCCTGTCACGAAGCAGCTCGGCATCAGAAGCCGTCGGAGAAATGGCGATCCGTTTCTCCCCTCGACTGCATGCTAAGTATCCAACCAAACCAAGTCTGCCCCGAGGTTTCGTCTCTCACCACTTCCAGCCTCTCAAAGAGAAAGCGCATCCTTTCAAGCAAAGCTCTGTTGTCATTTTCTGTCTACGGTCAGAAACGAGTGAATGCGGACGCCAAGGTTGAAATGTCTTCCCCTCGTCTTAAATCCTCCCTCACGGCCCAGACACAGGCACCGCTGAGCCTATGCCTCAGCGCGCCACGGTGACCTTTCCTCCGACTATCACCTGCATCAAGCTGCGCTCATCTCTTTGATGGGATCCTTCGCCGCTACAACTGTCCCCACCTGAAGCAAACTGGGTTACATAAACCCGGAGAGGTGGACGAAAAAGCCTGCGCCTGTGTGGCCACGGGCGAAGCATTTACCGGACGACACGCGGTGCGGCGTACGAGCTTTGATCGGCGGTAAAAAAAAGAGAACAAACAAAAACTTCTCTATAAACTAGGGCTGAACGATTTTGGAAAATAATCTAATTGCAATGTTTTTTCTTAATATTGCGATTTAATGCGATTTTTTTTCCCAGTTTAATTTATCATGTATTTTTAAACATATACAAACAATAAATCAACTTGTTTCCTCGCTGTGTAGATTAGTTGCTTAAAGACCCACAGCATCTAAACTCTGCAAGAAATGATTGCGTTCTGTCTACGATATATTTCAACCAAAATTGCAATTTTGACTTTTCTCTGCATTAACCAGAAGCAACAAAAATTGCTTCTAAATAAAGATGTTTGTAAACAAGGACTATTTTAAACAAGAATTTTTAATGTTTCTATTAATCAGAATATTATTCAAGAAAACAGCTTTTAGTTGATTTGGACATCAATCGTTGTTGAACATAAAGTGCAACCAACAAGCAAGTATTAAACTGATTGACCTGCACTTAATGCTATGTATGATTATACAAACTCTAATACAAGTAATAAAATTAAATTATCTCACTGCTGCAACTGTCTTCCCTTCCATGTGGAGGCAAACCCACTTCAAACATTTTACCAACACCTAAAGGACGCGTCTAATTCACTAATTGTTACATAGCCAAAAATTGCAGACTCTGCGATTTGGAAATTGCGTTTTTTTAAATCGCGATTATATTGAAAATGCGATTAATTGTTCAGCCCTACTATAAACTTCTTTTTTTAATATATATAGAAAAAAATAAGGTTCCAGGAGAACACAGGCACTGTGGTGACAAGTTAAAATGTGTGCTGTCAGCAGGAACAGCAGGTGCAGTCAGGCAGTCGTACTTGTAGCCAGTCTGTCAATCCGAACAGACATGAAAGCAACAGGACAGGTGTTAAAGCGGAAAAACCAAAAACAGCTTTCATTTCTGGGATTGCAGATGTATATCATGCTTCGCTTTTCTTTCTTTTTTTATTACTCTTTGTTATTGAAGGTTTAGAGAATGAACGTGTCTGTTTAAGAACAGTGATTATGATTGACAGCAGCTAGTTTTTTTTCCTGTGCCTCCGTAAACAGGATTACTTTGACAGGCTTGTTGGACTGGCAAACTCTTGGAATAAAAAGAAAAATATGGGGAGAAAACCACCAAGAATAGTAGATTTACACAAGCCATTTATACCTGCGGCACGCTCAAGCTCCTTTGAAATTTACAGCGGTCAGATGAGACAAAAGTGGAGAGAATGAAGCCCTGTCCACAAAGACACAAGATGAGGTGTAACCGCAAACGTATTTCATCGTCAAGGCTGTGTGTCCGCACAGATTTAGCGTTTTGGTAGACCATAAACAATCCATGCGCCTCGCTCTCACAATTAACAACAAACATGGTGCCATCCAGTGTTGCCTTCATGCTAAGGGAAATATTGGCTTTGTTATGGCTGTTAGCAGCATCCTCAGATTCTTCCGCCCTACACTCAGTGTCCCATGCCAGCCGGCATAACGATCACGTTGAACATGCTTAGGTGTTTGCGTCTGATCCTCCACCATGGTGCTTGTTTACTACATATGTACTGAACATTGCATTTTCTGTGGCCATGTCACAGGGCAACCAACGGGTCCGGCATACCTATTACAGCGTTTTCAGTGGTGCGCAAACAAATTTCTTCTTAATCATCTCTTAAAATTCGTCTGACAATTTTTGTGTCGACAGACGGAGCGTAATGTTGCAGGTAAGTGAAACAGGACTGTTTAGAAACAGCTTAGAAGCATCCTCATGGCCTCAGATAATGGACTTGTGTCTGTACTTGACCACAGTATTCTCCAAGAAAGACTTAAGAACTTACTGTAGGGATTAAGGCAAATGCATTAGGCTGGTTTAAATCGTATCTGTCTGGCAGAATACAGTTTGTTCAAGATAAAGTTTGTTCATGTTAATAAATCTTCTTGAAACTCTGGGGTCACTTGTGGAGTACCACAGGGTTCAGTCCTTGGGCCAATTCTCTTTACTATCTATCTAGTAAGGCTAAATGTCGCTTCTTTATTTTAACCGCCTCGATGTTCGAGAGCAACATAAATCAGTCGGTAAAAGTTCACGTATGGGAGAAAACCACCCGGTCAACTAAGCTAACGCGCTAGCTGTTATTAGCTTGACACACACTACGGTACCCGGTGACGAGCTGCACCCCTCCTTCACACTGCATCGCTCCTCGCGCTTCCAATTCCCCGTTCTGTGGGCACCTCCCACAAGCATCCAGACAACTACAGCCAGGGTTACCCCCATTTTCTTTAGGAAACCCTGGCTAAAAAAACGTAACCCCTAAAGAATCAAGAAGGTTGGGGTGAGTAGACTCCGATGCAGCGTACCAAACCCTTTTTGTCATCCCGTCTCAGAGAGAGGAGACGGAAACAAAAGGAGAAATAAGCATGCATATGTTAATTATCACACTTATTTTAATTAGTCATGAGATTATATCCCGCTATTACCATCCAATGTAGAACAGATTACTGGATCAATGTGTGCTTCTGTGCTTTTTGTCTCTCTTGTTGTGTCTCTGCTCTGTCTTCTCTAACCCCAGTGGGTCGAGGCAGATGACCGTTCATACTGAGCCTGGTTCTGGTTCTGCCGGAGGTTTTCCTTCCCGTTAATGGGGAGTTTTTCTTCCCACTGTCGCTTCATGCTTGCTCAGTATGAGGGATTGCTGCAAAGCCATGGACAATGCAGACGACTCTCCCTGTGGCTCTACGCTTCTCCAGGAGTGAATGCTGCTTGTCGGGACTTTAATGCAATCAACTGGTTCCCTTATATAGGAAATTTTTGACCAATCTGTATAATATGATTGAACTTGACTTTGTAAAGTGCCTTGAGATGACATGTTTCATGATTTGGCACTATATAAATAAAATTGAATTGAATTGAATTAAAATGTATATTGCGTGATAAGTGATTTATTGATTATGGTGACAGGACTATGTGTAGGGCAGTGAAACGGCCTTTCAAACCTTTTGACCCTGTGCCGACTGTCAAGCATGGGAGTGGTGGCGTCATACTGTTGTAGCAAGACAAGCATGCATGCATCCAAGCATGATGCCACCACCGCCATGCCTGACACCGGGTAAATTGGTTCCACGTGTGGTTTTCAATCCTAAGAATGATGCGCTAAAGAACAAACCTGGTGGTGGCACCGTCATGTTGTGGGGGCTATTTCATTGCCAGTGGTACTGGTGTATTACACAGAATGAATGGAATAACAAAGAAAAGGGCCGGCCTCCAAAATATTTCAATTTCACTTAAAGCATAGACGGTCGAAACATGGACACAATCGAGTGTTCAGACAGGACAAAGAGTGTTTTAAAGGGATAAAGAAAGTGAGCAAAAACTTTCAGGAATTGACTTTACAAAGCCGCAAGCTTGACCTTGTTGAATATTTGTAGAACAGAGCATACAAGTTCGGATATCAACACCGACCCTATCAATTCTGTTAAGACGAGTGCTTGAATATCCTACCAGAATCCAGCCAGAAGGTCTGATCAGTGGAACTGCCATTAGTGCCAAACAAAGTTGGTAATGAACAGATTCTAAAAGTTGGCCATTTTTTTACTTTAATCAACATTTCAGGTAAATTTACAGGTAAAATTACCAATAGGAAACCCCTCAGAGGTTTTTAAAGTCAGCTGTTGTGATAGCTGTGGTGACTGGAAGCATAAAGCCAGGTCAGGTGGGACCAAAATGTTGGCAGTAACACATCCTGTGTTACGGGAGAGCAGCAGCTCTGTAGCTGAAGGCAGCCAGGAAGCCGCGGTGAATAAAGGAATTGTGTAAAAATGAGAGCCTGCGACGGAGATGAAAGAAAGGGAGTGCCGCAGCAGTAATCAGACATCCATCTCTGAGTCTATCTTTATCCTCAACCAAATCTGCTTTCAGTGCCTCAGACATTTATCGTTGATGGGAAAAGCAGCAAGCCACAAATCCAGACATCCAGGCACTCACACGATCAAACGCCTACACACAAAATAGAAGTTTACTGTCCACAGAAGTGCAAATTTGCCTTCGGCTTAACGCGAACGATCAAACGGACTCAGAGAGACAATAGAAAAACAACAGACCCCAGAAATACCAGCGACAAGCATGCGTTTTCGAATTTTTTTCAGATGAAAAATAACAAGATTGGGCTCATATTCAATTAAAGCAAAACATTTCTGCAATTCTTCACACTCTAGTAAAAAAAAAAACACTGCAGCATATTGACGTATTTTGTGCGTTATTTGAAAAAGCAACAGGCGAGTAGATTCCGTTGGTCAGCGTGTAATCAGGAGTCAGGAGCCTCAAAGTTAAACTGAACACAGTTTAGGCGCTGCCATTTAACCATGAGGGACAATTTATCCCATCACCTCATCTATTCATCGCTTTCTCAAGCAATAAATAGCCAATAGTGTAAGGACATGGATTAATAGGAGATATTTATATACGGACGGACGGACGGACATCTGTCTTTTCCTCAGAGTCACTCTAACATGTTTTTTTCTGAGCTACATTTTCATGTATCTCATCAAACACATCACAGCAGAGCTCCGCGGTTCAAGAGCCAAACTGAAATCTCTCCAATAAGATAAAGCACATTATTAAGAGTCCAAAAAAGCGGGCCCTAATCTCCATTCAATCTAACCCGTGGCTTTATTTACCACCCACAGTGCCGTGTGTTAGAGTGAGCCGGAGACTGACAGCAGTGGAGGCGCAGGCAGCTTCTGGCAGCTGTGTCCGGACATCAGCCTGACCGCTCGATCGTGTTTGCAGCCCTATGAGCCGGTTGCCTGCTCTAATATTGCAGCTTGATCTAGGCCATGCACTGTTTTCCAAGAAGCTTGGGGCTTGGGGAGGGGGGTTGGTGGATGCTGCTCCTAAGAGACGTGACATCTAGAGAGACGGTACGTCTGCATCGGTGGCGTGTCGCAGCTCTTTGAACAGTGAGCGGGGGAGAAGGAGAGGCAGTAAACGGTGTAAAAGCTGTGCTGCTACACCGTCCGAGGCGATCGGCGTCGCGCCCCGACACACTTTAGACTCCGCCTGCTGTTCCCTACCTGCTGAGCCGAGGACCGTTTTCATTGCCGCGCACACCGTGGACCACGTTCCAGGAAGTACCGGCTGTATAATTACATCAAACGCACTTTTGCACTGTCGAGCAGATCCAAGCTTAATCTATATGCATAATGATAGTGATTATAACAACGGCCGTGATTAAGATAATAATGGAGCTCGTGATTCAAGTGCAGAGCGGCACACATGAGTGGCACCAGCCTTGATGGGCGACACGGAGGGCTACGAGTAATGTTTGAAAATAAACCTGATCCCCTTTGTTTCCTCAAGGTTTCAACTTTAATCATGCAGAACCAGCCACGCCACGCGCATCTCTCCCATAAGATCCAAGATGTGGGGATTTAGCTTTTGATCGGATGCGGCACAGCGGAGAGCACTTAAAGCTGGAGGGCCACTCCTTCGCTCTCTGCTCTCCCTACATCTACTCGCCTTGACAGCAGCCTGACCCACGGAGCTGGACAATTTGCCTTCAAGGCCGCTGACACAATTGCTGTAGACCTAATTGGGTTATCCTGGCACGAGAGTGCACGGCGATGCAAACATATGACCGGATCCCTGCTGCGATACGACCTCATTTATCCAGGTTTTTTGCCTATGATAGCCACAACTACAGAGATTCAACGATGTTGAGCTTATTGGGCGCCAAAGGTTGGCTTGCATCCGCTTACAGGATCTTCGATTAAAGAAGCGCCGATCAACTGGTAAACTAGCTTGTAAACAGTTTAGTTTCCTTTGAAGACCAATGGGCAAATTTCCTATAACAAGTTTTGGTTTACTTTTGCAATTAAATGCGTGAAATGCGGGGCTGAAAAATTGTCCAGCATCTTGCTTGATAGAGGTAAAGGTCTTCAGTCTATAAACGATTGCAGGATTGTTTCAATCATTTCTGAAAGCATATATCCTTAAGATATACCCAAGCCTTATTCAACTTTTACACAAAAAACGGATGGATGCACTGATCAGGCTTTTTTTGTGTGTGACTGAAACCAAATTCCAGTTGTCTTGGAGGACGGATCTGAAGATACAAATTGTTTTCTGTAACAGGTCCAAACTCCTGCAGCAAACTTTTTCTAATGCAACAACTAAAAGCTAAAGTGTTGACTAAGAATAAAGAAAATGTGCTGTGGGTTGCTTGCTAGAAGTTTTGAATCCAACAGAATATAAAGGCTGTGTTTATTTCTGGTTTTGTTTGAGAGCTACTCTGTGTGATTCCGATTTTGGACAAAGCCAACTTTCCTGCAATGCATAGAAACCTATTAGTTCATACTGTGTTTTAATTTCATTGGGTAAATGTAACAAACGTTGACAATAAAAGGGAAGTGTGTGCTGCAGGTTGCTTGACATTGGCAGATATTTGGAATATGATCAGTAGGTCAAATCATTTCAGAATAAGATTATTTTTCCCGGTCATTCGATGCATCAAAACTGGAAACCCCGTCGTGTACGACCTGCCAATTCTGACGTTAGCTGATTTCTAAAATACATACAAGTTCATCAATTAAATGATGTTAATCCTTTTTTTTAATAAAAGACTCAGACCTGCAGCACCCAATAAAATCTTTCTTTCACTGTATACAGTACTATAAGGTGTGTAAAATACAAAGATTTTAAGAGAAAATCCAGATTTGCTAGAAGACTGATTCTGAACACTGATCATTAAATCAAGTACAAAAAGGGATTTATTTTTCTTGTTTAATAAATGCATCAAACGTATAACTCGTTTGCGGAGTGACCTCCTGATTTCTATTTTCTAAGAAAAAATTAAAACTCATTGGTGAAAGTTTTCTGGAAACATTTCCCCACGACTGTGCACTCTCGTAATCGTGTAACCTCGCCTGCAAACTGAATTTTAGTGGCATTTGTGCATTCACAAACACATGAGAATGAGAATCCATCGTGTCCCGCTCCCGCCGTCCAAGGCCGACCCAAGACGGATCGGTCAATCCCGTTGCAGAATTACGGTTTAAGGCGGGACATACAGCTGTGATGACAGCAAGAGCTGCCGAGCACCCCAGCCGAACCAAAATAAACATGGACGCAAGCGTAGCTGCTGCTACCACATCTGTTTAGTCAGAATCAACAACTGTTCTGAGTGTCTCTGTCCAATTTAGCGTCACTTGTTGTGGTTTCTCATGGCGCCTGCTTATTTTCATTTGATACCTCGATTGGCTAAAACCAACCTTTGGTCCTAGGTGTCGCTTCGTCCAATCAGCTCTAATTCGAACGGACACAGATTAATAATGTGCAGAACGGAGAGTGCTACACATTATCAATCTGGCTGGCCAGATTAGCAGTTGTGTCCCATTTAACTCATTTAACCGATGACAATTTGGATACCGGAGAAGCCGCTTTTCTTGATATTCCGATATTTTGTTTCTGAAGAGGAGTTTCTGTAAGACGGCCAGTTCGATTGCTTGGATCATAACATATTTCAGTGCAGTCCTGGTTAGTGACCCTGGTTAATGCGCACAAAACGCACAGAAAAAGTGAGCGTACTGCTCCCTAAACGTTGCTTTGAACATCGTAAAACTAATCAGCTAGTGTTTCGGGGAGCTGCAGCAGCTAATGCAGTCTCTGCTTCACTGTGAGCTTCATTACAAAATGCTGAAAAACATTTGGATTTTAGGGGGGAAAAAAATATTAATTTGGGCTACAAAAGCACACGCATGGCCAATCATAGAGCTTTGTAGGCCGTGCAGTAAAAAAAGAAGTTGTGATTTTTGAACAATTGGCCGTGAAAAACTTGACAGCTGTGGGGTGAAGCTTATATGAAATCACAGTAAAACAACTGATTTTGGGTTAATATCCACAAATATATCAGCTAGTAGTGGGAACCGTCCAATTTACCCCATGATAGAAATACTGGGAGATATAATTTGTTTTTCATCCCAGTTTCTTAAAAGCATCAAATTGCTTTTAGTTATCTGTATAGGGAGTGTTAAACACTAACAAATACTATACACCTAAACACTTATAGCATATATAAGCTTTTGCTTACATGTTTTATGTAAGCTTTTGCTTACATAAAACAATACAATCATGCAACAATACTTAAAAAATGCAAACACAAAACAAGATAAAAATATAAACCTTGTTAAACCCCTTCAGTATAATCACGAGTTACAGTAAAATGGAATAAAAACACATTTTGTGGTCATTAATGGCTATAGAGACTGATTCAGCTTAAACTTAAACCATTGCCAGTTCAGCATCAGAACCAATAAGTTTTGGTTCATACACTGAGGAACTTCTAAGAGTTTAGTAAAAATCAGATAAAGGTTTGGCACATATATGCCTGGAAGCACAAGAGGGATTTCAACTGGATACTATCACCTCTGGCACTTTTTCCTCCTCATGTAATCGTTATAGTCCGTAGAAAAGCCCAATCAGAACTGCTCACCATCTGAACCAAAGGGTCAGACCTGAGAGAAAAATGGAAAATCGGTGCCGGACATGAAAAAGCCCGATCGGTCCATCTCTGGTGAGACAAGTAAGGTCAGGGATTCTGATACCAGTGATTTAACGCCTTGTTGGTCCAACCAATCTCTGGTTCTGATTAATATGTCAGATTATCTTTGCAGCAGGAATAGCTGTTAACATGCTGCTTTAAAAAAAGCATTTAAACCGTGGAAAACACAACTTTTCATGCACCTATACACTGCAAAAAGCGAACTAAAAATAAGTAAAGTTGTCTTGAAATTAATGTATTTGCCCTTGATTTGAGCAGGTAAATACGATTATTTGCCAATGGAATTAGTATTTTTTTACCCCTAAAATGAGATAATTAGATATCCTGCACTTGAAATAAGACCATGGAGATGAATTGTTCCTATTATAAGTGCAAAAAATCTTATTCAATTGGCATTTAGTCTTATTTACCTGCTCAAACCAAGAAAAAAATACTTTAATTTTAAGAAAATTTCTCTTATTTTTAGTTCTATTTTTGCAGTGTACTGAAACCACTGTGTCTGACCAGAGATGATCACACCATGAGGATCTCAGAGCGACCCTTGCCTAAACTAAACTACAACCGGGCATCTGCTCTATTTGCTCTTGTCCAAGTTAGAAAAAAAAACTGGATCCCTGACACAGAGCGATGCCTCTCAGCAACTTTCTGCTCTCCAAGACTCACCGAATCAAACTGGGAAACGACATATCAGCTCCCTTCTAATCCGGGTTACATAACTGGAAGAAAGCTAGAAGGAAGCTGGACTTTCACGCCTCCAAACACCACGAAGACACAACAGAGGTCCATCAGCAGTAAGCGCTCCGTATGTATCGCTCACTTGCAGCCGAGCTCTGGCTTTTTTCCACGCAGGGTTCGCTCACGCACCGCCGTTACGCAAATAGCCGCTTTCAACTTTACAAAATGCCTCACTGTTAATTGACTTTCTTTGCCCGATGCTTACCATCTTCCTTCTCGTCGAACACGGGTCTCTTTGAAGAACTGTTGGCTCCCATCCTCTTCTTCCACTTGCCCCAGTGAAACATTGATGCTCAGATTGCATTCCTCGCCTCTTGGAGAGAAACTACAGCTCTGCGTCGGACACCCTCCTCCCGAGAACCAGACTGCCGTGCATTTCAGCCGACTCCCGTTTGGTTTAGGAGGGGAGGGTGAGGTGGGTGGTGGTGGGGTTTCTTTCTCTTTTTTTCCTATTTTCTTTGTCTGTCCGTGTCAGCGAGTGAATAATAGTGGTTTTGGAGGAGAGGGGAAGACAAAGTGTTTGTGGGTGAGGTGAGAGGAAGCGCAGACGGCGGGTGTGTGTGTGTGTGTGGACGTGTTGGGTCGGACTGTGTTGTGGAAGTTGGAGCTGGGTGTTCAAACAGTGACTGGATGTTTGCAGCGCTCAGCTGTCTTCCGCAGACAGACCAATGCGCGTCGCTTTCATCACCGGCTGCTGCGTCAAGCTGCCCGGACGCGCGTCTTCCAAACGGAAATGGACCGGACGACGTTTGTCTGAGAAAATAAAAGCCCGCGCTTTTATTTTTTTTCTGGGAGCGTTAAATCTTTGTATAGTGACGGACTCAGACGTGAACCTCCAAAAGCATCTAAAGACAGTTACAAGGTCGGCTTTCTATCACCTGAGGAACATTTCCAGGATTAAAGGACTGATGTCTCAGCAGGTTCTGGAAAAACTAATCCATTTTAGTCGAATTTATTACTGCAACTGTGTTTTCACAGGCAGTGGCGGTTCTAGACCAAATTTACCAGGGGGGCCAAGGTGGGGCCAGTGTTTTTTTTAGAGGGGCACAGAACAAAAGAATGAAATAATAAAACAGGACAATATTTAATTGTTTTATTAATAGGCCTACTAAGTGAGCCACTTGTGGCTCTGGAACTGCAGGTTTCAGACCCCTGATCTAGCAGATGAAAACTGTGATTCCAGCTCGATATGGCTGAAGCTAAATGTGAAACACCTTAATTTTGAAATCCTAAAACTTTATGGGTAAAAAATAAAGTTGGTCAAAGTGACCAATCAGTTTTGGTTTCTTTGCTGGTGGATATAATCGTAAGAAGTGTATTTAATGTTATGTCTTTAGTACAGGGGTCTTAACGGGGGCCAGGACCATTTCTACAGGGGCACTGGCCCCTGTTGGCCCCTGTCTAGAACCGCCCCTGTTCACAGGTCTGCCTAAAAAGTGGATCAGACAGCTGCAGCTGATCCAGAGCGCTGCTGCCTGCGTCCTCACTAAGACTAAGAAAGTAGAGCACATCACCCCAGTTCTAAAGTCCTTACACTGTCTCCCTGTATCTCAGAGAATAGACTTTAAAATACTTCTGTTAGTCTATAAACCCCTGAATGGCTTAGCACCTAAATACATCACAGACTTGTTATCGGTGTATCAAACACTCCAGACCACTAAGGTCTTCTGGCTCCAGCCTGTTCTGCAGAACCAGAACCAGACATGGAGAAGCAGCATTTAGGAAATGCTGCTTCTCCATGTTTAACTACCAGGAAACTGTAAAAGTGCTGAAAGCCTGAGTTCCTTAAATAAAGATTAAAAACACATTTGTTTAGGATTGCCTTTGACTGTTCTAGTTAAACTGTTTTACTGAAACATCATTAGTTCAATTTTGTAGTCCAGCTGTTTTAAAATTTCCTTTTTGTTTCTGTTTTCCCATGTTTTATTTTGTTTGTTTTGAGATTTTCTTCCTACTTTCCTTTATTCTGTTTTTTTCCCCCCTATATTTTAATCACGTAAAGCACTTTGCATTGTCTCTGTACTGAAATGTGCTATACAAATAAATTTTGCCTTTTGCCTTTGCCTTACCATGCAACCATGAAACTCCATGTCCGCGTCTCCGCGCAGGGTAGCGGTTGCATGTCTCTCCAGCAGTCACAAACTGGACAGGTCCACAACAAGCAGCCAACCAACATGCAGACTCCACGCAGAAGGAGCCTGGAACGGCCCTGGATTTGAACCCAGGACCTTCACACCACCAGCATTCCTCCCGTCCAGTGTCGCCTCCAGAAATGTTTCATAGAGGGCCAGATGGGGCCAGTTAAACTCCTGGGGTGGCACTGAAACTAAAAGCCATAATTTCAGGATTATATTCTACTGTTGTAGCAAAGCTGCCTGTAGAAAACTATCAGAAAGACTTAAGTAAATGCCTACTGATATCTTTTGGTTTATTGTTTGATTTTGATGTGACTAATGATCTAATGTGTTTAGACCAATAACAGTACAGTTAACATTATGAGTTGAACAACAGTTCCTTTTTAAATGTGTAATTATATTAGGAACAAGGTGTACATTTATTCATTTATTGGAAAAACAAAACAGTTACTAGGGGGAAAGTAGATACTGATACAAATAAAAGCGTGATAGAAAGTCAAGAAGGGCAGCTGCTTTGCTGGCTGTGCATGATGGGATGAAATGCTAAACTGATGCTACTATTTACACTGGTGAGTGGGGTGGGGGCACCCCTGGCCACCCCCTGGTGGTGCCATTGCTCCCATCTTAGATCCGCTTATTCTTACAGTGTTTGAATGTTGTGCATTTTAAAGGTGCATACTGGATGTTTTGAAGGTAAATGTTGTTTATTTTTTCTTTCCCTTTACAATTACCCGACTTGTGAAATGAGTTACCCTCTTACTGCTGCAGGTGCCTCCAGGCCCCATTGGTCTGCTCAGGAGAGAGTGATTCGGCATGCGCTCGTTCAGCTGGCCACTTTGTTCAGCTGGAGTCTCCGCCGTAGTCGATGCACTAGCGAGAGAACACGGACTACCTTCAATATTTTCAACTTTCTTACCTCAGAAGACATCTCGCCTCTGAACAAAAGACCTGCACAGTGGCAGATGCTTTTTCTCTTCTCCCATGTGTGTGCACAACACTGGTGTCGTTTCAACTTGTCACCAGAGGGGGCAGACTTCTCAAAGATATTTGAGTAAATAAAATAAAAACCTGTCAACTCTGTCTAGCTTCTAGTTGAACTTGAACTTAACTTATGTATCACTATAAATTTCTACTTGATTATTAGTTTGAGTTGAGAAATCTTAATTCTCCCAGAGGGGAAATGGATCACACAGCCAGCAGTAAAACACAAAGACAGACGTGTAGCAAAACTATTCCAAAAAAAGTAAAAAAACAAAGCAACTGAACTTGTTTTCCGTAGTTGAAGACGTTTCGCTTCCTCTCCAGGAAGCTTTCTCAATTCAAAAAGTCTGGAGTAATGTGGAGTAACAAGCTTTATACTACTGTCCAAACAAAGGCCTTGTAATGGCTTAGATAACATGCAAATACAACCGAAACAGGTCCACCCCTTAGTTTTTTACTTTTTTTGGAATGACCATGACCTGGATGACTGAGAATCTTCACCAGCATGTTGCAATACTACACTCTCACCAAGATCACAGTCTTCTTGTTGCTTTGACTTTTCTCTTTCAGGCTTCGCTAACTATCCTTACCTTCTGCATCTGCTTCTCCCACACCAACTACCTTTATGTTGTCTTTAACTCCGTCCGTATATCTCCTCTTTGCTCTTCCTCTAGGCCTCCTGTCCGTCTGATCCTGCCTCAGCATCCTTCTATCGATGTGCTCACCATTCCTCCTCTGAACGTGTCCAAAACCTCTCAGTCTGATCCCTCTGGCTTTATCTCCAAACTTTATCTCTGATGTACTCATTCCTGATCCTATCCGCCCTCGGCACTCCCGAAGGAGCAGGAAGCAAAATCACGCCATTATTTAGAAATCCAGTCTGGATAAATGAATGTTTTGCTCTGTAAGTCCTGAATCTGCATCTGGATGGAAGCAGATTGAACTCATCATGCATCGGATGGGCTGGATCTGTCAGGATCAGTTTGGCCTTTTTATTTTTTTATTTTTTTACTGACCTCACCGTACACAAGACGCTGAGGTCACGAATGTGCCGGTGATTTTGCTGACAATTCCCAACAGTTTGTTCCTGTTTTCGCGAGCTAAGACAAAAACAACAGATAACAGTAAAAGTTAACGTGGACTCAAAATAACAAGTATAAAACATTCTCATAAAACCACAAAGCTGATTAAAATACATCTGCTGAGGAACCTTCCCAGAGAGGGAGCACACATGGGCTTTAAACTTCAGCCTGTCATCACCAGAGATGCCCACAGGTTAGATGACAGAGCAGGTTTGCTTAAAATCAATAACTATTATTAGTAGTAATAAAAAAATTGTTAAATCAACGATAGCACTAGCAATATAACATTATTGTTTTTATTTATTTTCTATTCATCCATTGACGCTTGATATTCTTATCAATTAAAATCTATAGGGCTTGCCATTAACCTTGATTTTATCACAATAATTTTAAATGTATTTTACATGTTTACAATTATATGAATTCATTCTAAAAATAACTAATTTGTTTCGAAAATCTTAGCTGTTTGTGTTGTGCTTCTCATTAATTTACTCGTATGCACAAATGTTGCTATCATTTTTATACTAGTTTAATTATTTCTACTGTATTACTTATTTATAATGGGAGGACAACAACTTCAAAAAGTTGTATTTCATTTATAATTTGATTGTATTGCACTTGGATTTATTATTATTATTATTATTATTATTATTATTATTATTATTATTATTATTATTATTATTATTATTATTATTGTACGCAAACATATATTTTAATTTGACAGTATAACCAGACGGTTAACAGGAAGTTACGTCTTGCTATATTCTGGCTACCTTGACATTCCTTTATAACGAGTGGCTCAGTTACTGGCTGTGCCCCATTTCCATGCCAGCGAGGAGAGATTCCGCTCCGAGAGTAGGGGCGCCCAGCCGATGACATTGTTATTAGAATAAGCCAGTTAAGTTTGATTCGTAAATCCTCAAATATAAATTATAGGCTGATTTTGTGGATTTCAAACACACCGTTTTATGTGGACTGCTCTGTTTCAGCTTTGATTGCTCATTTTTGTCTCACCAATCACCATTACATGCATAAAAATGAACCCATATTATTGTATGTAAAAAAAACAATACATTTAAATTAGATGAACGTAAAGTTAGGTGTCTCTTATATTTGGAAAAGCCAGTTTTCTCAGCTTCCTAATGCGTACTTGCCACTCACAATATGGCAGACTCGTTTGGCGTATCGTTTCTCCAGCCGCCCAGACGAATCAAAGCCGAAACACGGGTCCACCATACGTCTCTGCTCGGTAGCTGAGCCCAAAGCGGGGTCTACTCTTCTCTGCCGACGGTCGCTGACCCTAACCACTCCATCTAAGCTCCTCCCACGCCGGTCTGCCGTCGCGTTTGGCCGGGCTTCTCGCCGGCGGACTGTGGAGGAACGGACCTACCAGAAAGCGGCATGCCTGCCACACGTAGCACATCAAATAACCCTCCGTTTCAAATCATGTGCAGTCAGGATGGCTGAGAAATAAGCCGCAGCGGGGAGGTGGGCTTTAACGCGATGCAAAGTGTTGGCTGGCGCTGGCCTTCATCACAGCAATGAATTAATATTTGACAATCCGATTAGAGTATGGATGGGTGGAGCCGGAGCGCTGACAAAAGAGCGGAAGGTTAAATAACACTTTGGGGTTTTCTGCGGATGCTACGGCTCTGCAGATAATGCCACATTTGACTTTAGTTGAAATCTTAACAGAAATGTTATATTTTTTGGTCACATTTGCCCAAATGTCTTTATTTTGTTCAGATTATTAAGTGCTGAACGGGTATTTACTTTAGATATGTTTTTATTTAAAAATGTCCAATTGGTACCTTTCAATGGTGAAAGGTGCAGTTACATTTGTTATCATTTAGGTACAAAAGATAACTAATAACGAAATCTTGGTAAAATTATTAAATACATGCATTAATAAAAGTGAAAACAATTCCTTAAAATGTAGGTTTATTATGTTAAAACTATGTATATTTATTTAGGATGAATTGTGTGTTCATGCGACATATATTTATGTTTCAAGCAAAAAACTTTATTTCCTTCACCTATCTAATTAACAACATATTTCTACACATTTCAACATGATATGCACATTATATTTAACTCTATATTTTGTTACTATTGTTTTCCAGTGTTCTATTTGTCCATTCATTGCTTTTCCTCTACAAAGTGAAATAAGATAGTTTTCCTTTAGTCTTATTTATTTATTTGTCCACAGTCCTTTGTCGCCTTTTAATCATACATTTATTTTAATCTTTTGGCTTTACCCATCAAAATCCTTGGACAAGGCAGACACTGCCATGGACAAGGATCAACAGGAAAGTTGCTGTGCAGATGAACCAATCAGATGTTAGGGTCCATTTAAGTTATTTCATGACAGACTGTAGCTCTAAAAATGTGAAATAATTCAATATTTCTATGATATTTGTGAATAAATGTAAGTAGTAATTTAAGATTTTGACCCTTTTTTCCACTTATTTTGTCTTTATATGATCACATTAAAGCCTAAACCTTGGTGTATTTCAGTTTATTTAATGTGATAGATGTTGTACTGTTGCAGAATTTAAAAACATATATTCATCTTACCCCCTTTTAAACATACCTCATTACAGACAGAATCACTAAATAATGATAATAATTCATATATATATATATATATATATATATATATATATATATATATATATATATATATATATATATATATATATATATATATATATATATATATACACACACACACACACACACACAAATACACACAGATAGATGGATAGATAGATAGATAGATAGATAGATAGATAGATAGATAGATAGATAGATAGATAGATAGATAGATAGATAGATAGATAGATAGATAGATAGATAGATTTATCTTTATTTATAATTTCACTGGATTGTCTAAAATACATTATTTAATGATTCATTTATAACGTAAATGACAACGTAAATATTTATTTAACAAATTATTAAAATCACATTCTCTCGCGCGAATACAAAATCCGTGAGATTTGGCGTTAACCAGCCGTAGTAATATGTCCACTTTGGCCTTCCGTAGTTTCGTGGACGCGGTTGTTGTCAATTTCGTTGCCACGGTTACACTTTGACTCGGGAAATGCAGCCGAAAGTTACCTTACTTTTTTGAATATATATACATACATATATGCCATAGCATGAACTGTTTATTAAGACTTGAATTGGTTTGTATTCTCTTTGGAGTAGAGTGGCTAAAATAAGCTACATAACATTTCTTCAGGCGTTAGTTTTGTAGTTTTAGCTAACGGCGGTCGTGGTGAAGTGAAAACTCAGGGATAAAAAACGTAACAACAGGAAAGACGTTTGAAATGAGCGCTTCTTGAATGACTTCCTCTGACATGGCCGGGGAAACACAACCGGGCTTTGTCTTCGGGAACGGCGAGGCGAACCTCCCGAGGAAACACGTCCCGCCCGACGGCACCGAGCCGCCGCAGGACGAGCCCACTCCCACGGAGATGGTCAACCTGAGGAGATGCGACCTCACCTGTGTTCCTGACCGGGTCCTGGGGAGCAGCGACCTCACGGTGAGGAGCCCAGAGCCCAGCATTAGATGCGTTCCTCCGCTTCTCTGCATAACAGGACGCCTTTTTCCTTTTTGCTCCTCAGTATTTGTGTCTGGAAGGGAATCAGATCCCCAGCGTCCCTGCGTTCTTGTTCTGCAGCCTGCCGCGGCTGCAGTGGCTGGACCTCAGGAAGAACCTCATTACCTGCCTTCCACCTGAGATTGGCTCACACAGGTCAGGTCCTACACTGCAAAAACGGATCTAAAAATAAGTAAAATGTTCTTCAAATGTGTGTATTTATCCTTGATTTGAGCAAGTAAATAAATTTATCTGCCAATGTAATGAGTATTTTGACCCCTAAAATAAGATAATTAGACATCCTGCACTTGAAATAAGATGATTGAGATGAATTGTTCCTATTTTAAGTGCAAAATTCTTATTCCATTGGCAAATCATCTTATTTACCTGCTCAAATCAAGGACAAATACACAGATTTTAAGAACATTTTACTTATTTCTAGTTCCGTTTTTGCAGTGTACTGCGTCCCTCTAGTCTACAGGAACTGGCTCTGAGCTGCACAGTGCCTGGCAAAAAGTATTAACACCCGTTAAAACTAGACACAGACACACAGATCTGTGCATTTTGTTAGGACTAAAGTGGGATAGATAGACTCAGAATCCGTTATTTCTGAAGTGAAAGGAAAACAATGTTTTGCAGAATCAGAATCAAGTTTATTGCCAAGTAGGTTTGCACTTACAAGCAATTTGACTTGGTGTTGATGGTGCAGACAAAATATATTATAAAAGAATAAGTAAAATGTTCTTAAAATGTGTGTGTTTGTCCTAGATTTAAGCAGGTAAATCAGATTATCTGCCAATGGAGTGAGTATTTTGACCCCTAAATTATTATTATTTTAAGATAATTAGACATTCTGGACTTGAAATAAGATAATGGAGACGAATTGTTCCTATTTTAAGTGCAAAAATCCCTATTCTATTGGCAGATCATCTTATTTATCTGCTCAGATCAAGGACAGATACATACATTTTAAGAGCATTTTACTTATTTTTAGTTGTGTTTTTGCAGTGTGGTCCTGATGGACCGCAGCCTCCTGCCAGAGGGAAGTGACTGAAATAGTCTGTGACTGGGGTGCGTGGGATCAGCCACAATCTTCCCTGCACGCCTCAGAGTCCTGGAGGCGTACAGGCCTGGAGAGATGGAAGATTGCAGCCAATCACCTTCTCTGCAGACCTGATGACACGCTGCAGTCTGCTCTTGTCCTTAGCGGTGGCAAATACAAGCTTTAAACAAGGAATGTCAATCTAATGCCCCAAAATCAAATTAGTCAGTTGATTTAAAAAAAATAAATCCAGCAGTTCTGTAAGAGAACTTTAGTTAACAAACAGCACCGTGAAGACTAAAGCGGACCGGTCAGGGAGGAAGTTCTAAAAGCGTTTATAGCACGGTCAGGTTAAGATAAAGGCCATAAGGATAAAAAAATTTAAAAAAAAGCATTATTTAGCTCCGTCCATCTTTCCCTTGACTCAGACCACTTTCCCAGTCCCTGTCAGTAAAAAACATCCCCACAGCCTGGTGCTGCCACCGCCATGGTTCCCTGTGTTCTTGGGATGATGGGATTTGTTGGGTTTGCACCAGATGGAGCTTTTTTTTCTCCATTTTCAAGGTAATTAGCTGGTAAGAGTATTTAGGGGCTTAATACTCTTTAGTGATCTCTACTGTGCAGATGTTTTATATCTAAAGGAAACATACTCCAGGACATTACACCTTTTCTTTTGCTGTTTTGTACTATATACACTCTTTGATATCATATTGTCTGTTGTATTCTATCTTTAATGGCTCTAATTCTGCCCTTTGTACTCTACATAAGCTACTGGAACCAGAATTTCCCTGAAGGAGAAATCCCAAGGGACAAATAAAGTCTAATAGGAAAGGGGGCAGATAGAGACGCTCAGGCCAATTTTCAGGTTTTTGTTTATTTATTTGTTTTGTTTTTTCACCTTTCACCTCACCAACTTGAACTATTTTGTGCAGATCCATCTAGTAAATTTGTATTAAAAAAGCAGATAAATTACGGGTTGGAGTATAAAAAAAAATGCATAAAAAAAAAAAAAAACACAGGGGATGAATACTTTTTCACGGCACTGTAAACTCCAATGAACTGACCGTCACTGTCGTGTGTATCATAGTAGAGTAGAACGGGTCCGTGTGCTTCCTGTCAGCCTTGTAACCTGCAGCTCTGATCACGCAGGTCCCTGAGGAACCTGCTGCTGGAAGCCAACCCCATCTCCGAGCTTCCAGCCGAGCTGGGTGAGTTGGCTTCACCCACACCAATCAGCTGTTGACGTTTGAGACGCACGCTTCCTCTTCTGTTTCCTCCCTGTCACGTCTTCAGACCTGAGTTACATTCAATAAACAAATACACTGCAAAAAGGGAACTAAAAGTGAGTAAAATTTTCTTTAAATAAGTGTATTTGTCCTTGATTTGAGTAGGTAAATAAGATGATCTGCCAATTGAATGAGTATTTTGACCCCTAAAATAAGATAATTAGATCTTTTCACTTGAAATAAGATGATGGAGATGAGGCGTTCCTATTTTAAGTGTAAAAAATCTTATTCCGTTGGCAGATTATCTTATTTACCTGCTCAAATCAAGGGTAAATACAACAATTTTAAGAAGATTTTACTTACTTTTAGTTCCCTTTTTTGCAGTGTATTGGATGTTTAAAAGAGAACCGAGAGAGAGATTCACTTTCCTCCTCAGGTGGGCCGAATCTAAAAAGCACATTTCTGGTCCCGCTGACCGGACCGAGGCCCGGGCCGAATGGCACTCACTGCAAAAACGGATCTAAAAATAAGTAAAATGTTCTTAAAATTTGTGTTTTTGTCCTAGATTTTAGCAGGTAAATAATATTATCTGCCAATTGAATGAGTATTCTGACCCCTTAAATAAGATAATTAGACATCCTGCACTTGAAAAAAGATGATGGAGATGAGGTGTTCCTATTTTAAGTGCAAAAATTCTTATTCCGTTGTCACATAATCTTATTTACCTGCTCAAATCAAGCATAAATACACAGATTTCAATAATATTTTACGTACTTTTAGTTCCCTTTTTGCAGTGTATTGGAGGTTTGAAAGAGAACCAGGAGAGAGAAAGAGAGATTCTCTTTCCTCCTCAGGTGGGCCGAATCTAAAAAACACGTTTCTGGTAACGCTGCCTGGCCGAATGGCACGGGAAACTAACCCACAACTTTTCAACCGCAGGACGACCGCGCCGCTGCCGTGGAACACATCCACTCTGTGATTCGGGAAATCCCAGAGGCAGCTGCTACAAACGTCTTTTTCCCCTTTGTTTTGCCAGGCAACGTGATTACATTGAGAGGCCTGAGCCTGCGGGGCTGCCCCATTCGCTTTCCTCCCAAAGAGGTCCTGCACCAGGGCTGCCGCTCCGTCCTGCAGTACCTGAGGAGCGTTCTGGCCCGGAGAGAAGTCACGGAGAGGAAGAGCCTTCCAGGTGAATCAAAGGCGCCTCGGCGGCGCCCGCGCTTCCTCGCCATCTGCTCTTTGTCAAAGGCAGGACGGCCGGGAACAGAAATAGCTCCTTGCCCTGGTACCGCTTCGCCCGGCGTGACTGGCGTTCCCTTGGAGACAGCTCAGGCCACTCGGCTCACTCCCTCTCCCTCGCTGCTCCAGCTTCCAGCTCTGGAATATTTTTAGCAGGCTGGAAAATGATCGATTACCCGTGGCTTCCTAAACAGGGTGGCTCTCTTTAAGCAGGCTCTGTCTGTCTGGAAGGTAATCACCATCAGAAGCCCTGGACGGCCCTCCTCAGGAGAGGCGGCCGATGCACGATGTCCTGATCGGATCATTTTTCTCCCCGTTCACAAGGTTATTAACGGAGGCAGAGCTCCGGTCTGCGCAGAGAAACTCTCCTTTTATTAACTGTTACAGCCTCAGACTGTCCGCCTATAAACAGCGCAGCCTTTTATTCATAGACTTTGGAGTCATCATCCTTTTTTCAGGCCTCGCCCTGCGATCTAAACGAGCATTTAGCCAGCGTCGTCTGCCTGTTATGTTTGTGTGTGTGTGTGTGTCCGCACTGCAAAAACAGAACTAAAAATAAGTCAAATTGTCTTGAAATTAGTGCATTTATCCTTAATTTAAGCAGCTAAATAAGATGATCTGCCAATGGAATGAGTATTTTGACCCCTAAACTAAGATAATTACATATACTGCACCTGAAATAAGATGATGGAGATGAGTTGTTCCTATTTTAAGTGCACAAAAAATCTCATTCCATTGGCAAACCATCTTATTTACCTGCTCAAATCAAGGACAAATACACTAATTTCAAGAATATTTGACTTATTTTTAGTTTTCTTTTCACAGTGCGCTGTCACCAGAAAGGTTTGACCCTTGTGTCTTTGCCAGCCGAGGAGCAGCTCCGGCTGTCGGAGCTGACGGAGTCCAGCGTGGAGGAGCAGGAGGAGTCAGCCGACGAGGACGGGCTGCAGAGGTTCAGGGAGCTGAAGGACGAGCTGATCTCGCTGGAGAAAGCGGAGGTGGCCGCCATGGCGCAGAGCCGCCGGAAGTCTCAGCTTCTGCCCGCGGCCAAAAGGTGGGCAGCGGCGGACGGATGTGCAACGGTGGGACAGGAAGTTACCTGACACACGCGTTCACGGCCCCTGAAGTGTTTACAATTTGTCATGTTGCAACCGTGAACTTTAATGTACGTTAGAAGGGGCTTTGTGTGACCTTCCACTCTTCCACTCTTATTTACCTGCTCAAATCAAGAGCAAATACACTAATTTCAAGAAAATTTTTCATATTTTTAGTTGTTTTTGCTCTAAGGCAGAGATCTGCACTGCATACACCGCCTTCTCATCCTTGGGGTCTTCTCAACCAGCACAGGGGAAGTGGCAGGAAGGTATTCAGCGCTGTCATTTTTACGATCACGCTGCATAAAGGGAATTAAAAGTAAGTACAATTTTCTTGAAATTAGTGTATTTTTCCTTGATTTGAGCAGCTAAATAAGACTGTTTGCCAATGGAATTGGATTTTTGCCCTTAAAATGAGAACAGTTCATCTCCATCATCTGATTTCAAGCGGAGGATATCTAATTATCTTATTTTAGGGGTAAAAATACTAATTTCATTGGCAAATAGTCTTATTTAGCTGCTCAAATCAAGGAAAAATACACACATTTCATGAAAATTGTACTTTTAGTTCCCTTTTGCCGGAAGTACACACCGGAAGTCTAGCTAAATCTCCACAAGTTGCTCCCAAAATGTTTATTGTTTTGGTATGCATGATCGCCTGACTGTAATTCATGCTCTTCTTGACTGGACTGAAAATAAAACAAAATCAAAAATATAAATGAAGTCGCCCCTGAAATCGGCAGAAGTCCTTTCCTACTGGAAGTCGGTCCCAACAGGAAGTTAACAAAGTCGTATTAAATCCACTGAGCTTAGGTTTCGCTTAAATCATCTTTCTCTTGGTCTCCACACATTATGTTGTCCAAAGCCTTCGGCGTTGATGTGCCCTGGCTCACCCCAGCTGAGTTGATGCTGCTACTGATGGGTCTAAATTACACTCCTTCCTTGGGGTTTAGGATTATTTCTGTTGTCTAACAATAAAATGCCGTGCTTTATTCTGCAGATTCTGCGTTTAAAAAAAAATCATTTAAGACAGTTTCCAGTCTTCCCAGGAGCCAACATCCCACTAAAGTTCGCCCATTGTTAGACTGTGCAACTCTCAGAGAAAAGACACTAAAGTCTAGACCTTCGTCTCAGATGCTATAGGCGTTAGTTAGCAGGTAGACATATGGCAGCAAGACTCGGGTTTGCAAAGTGATGTCGGAACGAAACACAAAGCTTCAAAGATAGAACTTCAGAGATGTTTGACCATGACGCACCGCCGCGTGTATGGAGAAATAAACCAAACACGGCATATCAGGCTGTCGGCACGGCGGCGGACGGGTGATGGTTTGGGCTCGTTTCACACCTGTATTCCCCGTCTGCCGTCCCGTCATTGATTGGACCCTGAATGCCTAGGTACTCAAACGTGAGCCCGTCCATCTGACAGCTGGAGCTCGGCCCAAACTGGCTCTCCAACAAGACAGCGAGGCCAAACCCTGTAGCTAATTTAGAACAGAACATAATCCAGGTTTGTTAGTTTATTTGCCACGGTCCAGTCAACCTGACTGAAAGTGGGATCTTAAGAGAGAAGAAATGTCTGTACATCTGAGTGAACTGGACCGCTGTAAGTAAAGTGGGCCAGAATCCACCCCCTCCCCCTTCCCAGTGACAGATGCAGCTAATGAGAGCGCCTGCTCATAGTGTTGCACCGATGCCATTTTTTGGCCCCGATACCGATAACCGATACCTGGCTGTGCAGTATTGGCCGATACCAATACCATACCGATACCTTCTGTTTGAAATTGATGTGTGTGTGTATATGAAGAACTGCATACTACTTAGGGTAGTAGAACTTTGTATTGCCTACCTGGAATGGGTGACAATAGTTGAATAAACGTTCTCAAAGGCCAAAATAGTGCAACATTGGTGAAATTATAACATGTATAATAGTAGTGCAACAGTAAGACAGAAAAATTACATTAATAATTGAATAATGTCTTTTAAACCCTGGGTTTTGGCTCTCAAATGCCATAATAGTGCATCTTTCATGAATTTATATAACATGTATAATACTAGTCAGGAGAGAGAAGAGGGTTTTCAGAAGCATCCTCTATGACTATTTTCTGTCTAAATAGTTCTCGCTTGACTTTCTAATGTCCTGCGGTCCTGGGACTGAGAGAGAGAGAGAGCGCGCTCCATTTTAAGTCCACCGGAGCAGGTTGGCGTCGAGCTAAAACAGGAGACATCTTCTTCCGCCTACCTTTTTGTGTGTAGCTTGGCCCTGTCCGCGTGTTCAGGCAGCAAATAGCCGGAAATCTTCTCCGACACAGGGCTGGTGTTATTTTTATGCGGCCACAGCGAGGAGTAGCAGAAAACTGTCCTTCTGAAGGACTGCGTGTGGGAAGGAGAATCCCCAAACACTTCTTTCCAATGACATCCACCACCGAAAGGGAGCAGAAATAACCGTTTCAGAGCCTCGCTGCGACTCTGAAAAAGGGTGTAAAAAGGAGACTGTTTTGTTTTTGTTTTTCAGGAAAGGTTCGACGACAAAGGCCGGCATAATGCCTGAGCTTCGCCTGCTTGGCTCTCAGTACTGCGGGAGGTCGGGAGAGAGAGGGGAACCGGCCCGGAGAGAGCTGAGAGAGAAACAGGCTCTGCTGGAGAAGGAGAAAAAGTGGGCCGTTTCACTGGCATTTTCTCTACACTTCCTATTTAAAAATGCAACGTCAGCTAGAGAAACTGTTTGCTCTACATGAAATAATTACATCTTCGCTTTGTTCTGTGACGCTGCTGCAGAGGGGCTCTTCAAAAGCACCGCAAACAAGCCAAAACCAGAGGAAGACAAAGGAAAGCGCAGGTGTGTATGGCAGACAGCGACTCTGCTTTCAGCTGTTATCCACCAGGGGGCGCTGTCACTTCATGTGAGGCATGCAGAAAGCGAGTCGGTCCCTTCACTGACTAGAAAATCTATGCGGCCATGCACGCTCCCACAGATTGTAATGGTGATTTCTACAGATTTCTACTGTTTTTTTACTTTTACTATCAGACAAAGATGATCTGAGTCTGAGTGAATACAAATTCCAGTTTACAAAAGATGATTTTTCTTCATTTAGAGGGGAAAAAAACCCAACCTGGTCCTATGTAGGAAAAGAAAAAACAATTGCCCTCTAAACCTAATAACCGTCTGTGCAACAACAACCAACCTTGATTATTTGTGGTAACGGCCAGTTATTCATATTGCTGCAGAGGAACTGTGCTTCGATCTTTTCTGCAGAATAGTTTTTAATTCGCCCTCACTGGTGGGTTTTAAAACATGAATTTCAGGGTTTTTGGTCAGGCAACATAGTCCACTCCTAAATCTCCAGCCATAGCGGATTTGCCTATGGATTATTTTGCTGCTGAATAACCGATGGTGTTTGTTTTGTTTCTTTTTTTTTTTGCGTAATGTCACCAACTGATGGCCAGACATTCTCCTTCAGGATTTGCTGCTGGAGAAGAAATGTGTTTCCATCATTTGCAGCAAAGTAGCTCCAGACCAACATACTACTGCCACCGTGTTTCACAGTTCTTTATGACGCCCTGTTTCTGAATTGCTGTGCTACTTTAAAGCCACAGAAGCCGGATGCAGATATACTATCACAGAAATCATGGGGATAGTCAGTATGTTGTTGTTGTTTTTTTGGTAACGCTTAAGACAGGCCTTTGTGTTATTTTTGATCAGCGGTGGTTTGGGCCTTTAATAATAATAATAATAATAATAATAATAATAATAATTGAACTTTATTGATCTCACAATGGAGAAATTCACTGTTATTATAAAGTCTTATTGTTAAATAGTAAAGAGACTGGGGCAATGGAGGCCGATAGCCCTTTAGATGCTGTTCTGGGTCCTTTTCTGACCTCCAGGGTGACTTGCTGATGCTCTAAGAGCAGTTTTGATAGGCAGGCCTCTGGTCCAAGTTTGTACCATACATGGACAACAATTCTCACTGTTCACTGGACTCAGAAAGTCGACCCTGATCATCTTCACAAGACTGTCACTAAACAACAGGTATCTCCATATCCTGTGTAACACAGGCGGCTACAGGAGATCCTTCCGTCTCTGTCTGAAGGTACCCAGACAATGAGAGTTACTACAACATTTAACTCTGATAAAGTATTTTTTTTTTTATCTGAACTGACTTTTAAGTGACTTTGTAATCTTTTCTAGACTAATAGAGGTCAGTGAGGTGATATATTGACCTGGTATGTTGCTTTTTGAAATCTCTTAACCTACTTTATGTCGTCAGGCAGGTTCTGTTGCGGTGATTTCCTGGTAAGGTCTGGAAGTGATCAGGCCTGGGTGTGTCCTGTGAAAGTTAACTCAGCCTTTCATTTTTTTTTTTTTAAAAAGGATAAATCACAGCCAATTTATTCTTTAGGGTTACACAGTTAAGCGTGACAAAAAAACGAAAAGACAAAACGGTAGGAGTGTAAAGACATTTCACAGCTCTGTAGGTCTATACTTCCGTGCATCCGGCAGGAAAGGAATTCTTATTGTTTGACAAATATTCAAATGTTATCAGCATCTGGGGAAACAATTACTAAAAAGGAAGGGATAAATTTGGATAATTCAACACAGAAAGCCTGCTAACGTTGCTGCTTTCCGTCTGCGGCTACGGGCTGCAGGCGGCCATCTTTGCGGTTCCTTGTTCGTGCAACAGAAGCTCGGCTATCGCAATCGAAACAACGTGACAGGAGACACCAAGATCTTCTCGCTCTGTTACAGGAAGCCGTTTCAGAAAGTCCTGCAGAGGGCAGCACGGGACCTTCACCGGAGCGGAAGAGGGAAGAGGACAGGTAAGGTCAGGAAAGGTAGCACACGTCCCCAGGATCCTGCAACATGGGATACCATGTCAATAAGACATGGTGCTAACTGTGCTGGTTAGTATTAAGTTAGTATATAACCATAATTTTGTGTCATTGTGTCGATGGTAATGCAACACGGGGTCTTGGACATTAGGGCTCACTAACGAGAAGTTTCCATTGATTAGAATTGCATTTATAGACACCTAGTGGATAAGAACAAGACATTTAGTCTTTGGGGGAATCGGTACACAGGGTGAGATTTCCCATCTGTGGTATTCCGTTTTCCTCCATTGAATCAGTCACGGTCTCTGCAGTTTCCCTCTGCTGTGCGCCATCTATACCCCAATACCTCTGGTACATCCGAATACTCTCTTCTGACTTCCACCTTCAGATCAGCTCGGGAGCTGGAGCGCCACATCCGTGCTCATGTCAAGAGGATGCAGGAACGACGAGGAAATCCCGGGGGCACTATGGCCCCGCAGACGGCAGTGACAGAGGAGGATGTGGAAGAGGTTAGCCGCTGAGCCAGGATCTGCAGAACAAACCATCTGTATTGAAATCAGATGTCCTTGATCTAATTTTTTCCCCTCCCTCCCTCCGTCCGTCTGTCTGACCGACAGATCAGGAAGTTACAAGCGCGACTCCTTGAGAGGAAAAATCTGGGAAGGCATTCGGAAAACGCTTTCACCATCTACACTGCGGACACATGGCCGAGTTTCCTGTTTAAGTGACCGGGACGCCTGACGCCATGTTTGAGTGCTAGGAATTAAAACACACACACACACACAAAATGACTTAAAACAGACGACTCCATCGCCAATGGCCATAATGTTTCCAACATTTAAAAAAATAAACATGCCAAGTCTTCTTGTGTCTTTTTACTCGGACGTCTACAACACAATGTCTCCATTTTACAGTCTAGGGATGGTTAAAATCTACAGATCCCTTCTGGTTCGGTTAAAAAGGTTAAAAGTGGATCTAAATAGAGCATCTTGCATTAAACTAAATCAGATATTGGCTATGTGGGACATGAAATAAGGTCGTTTATGATATAGTTCTCCCGTGCCCCATACAGATTTGTCATGCTTGTCCAGTACTAAGAAATGCTCAACACAAATTTTAGTCTTCCAGACATTTGTTGATTCTTATTTTTGAGACTGGTGTGACAAAGGGTAACCTTTTGGAAGGTGTTTGTGTCCCTTTACATCGGGGATAAATCTCACACAGCAGTTCAGAAAAAGACCATCATAACCAGCAGTCATACATGGTGGTGGTGGTGGTCGTAAATCCTGAAGAATGTCCAGCCGTCCGTTCATGACAAAGCGTTATGGAGTTTCTGCAATAGGACAATGATGCCAAATCACACTAAGTCTGCTTCTGAATAATTCAACATGCTTAACCCACCTGGGCAGAGTCTTGGCTCATTAGCAAGGATTTGTAGAACTTGATTACAACTTTACTAGTTGTATATAGTAACTTTATTGTTGTTATCGATAAGTAGAGTTTATTGACTTTATATCCCTGTGGTGCTGCTAACAGGCATCACCCCACAGGACGACAGACTTATTCCACTGTAAACCCACCAGTATGTGAGAGTGAATAAAGGTCATAATAAACAGTAAATGAAAGCAAACCTTAGATTAGGAGCTTGATTAACGATGGTACTGGACTGCCAAATAAATTTAAACTCCTACAGCTGTTTTGCCACAAAGTACATTCAGCACGAATCTGCAACCGCAAGGATTATTTTCCTCTGGTTGTGCATTCCTAGATAATTAATTTATGTCATGACATTTCATCTTTCTTCAGTAGGACTCTATATATACACTGGTAATATGCTTATTGTTAGCAAAAGGTTTCTACACGTTTCATTTAAAACATTTTTTTTTTTTTTTTGCTGTCAGATTTCCAGGTTTGGCCTTACTTTAAAATGTAAATGTAGTATTTTACTGTGTATTCATAGCAGATTTTTCTGCAATGGGGAAACTTTAATTATGGAGTCTGCAAACAAAACAAGAAAATTTTCGTATTTATTAGGCTCAAGAAAATAAATACAGTTCCAGACAGAAGCCGTGTAGATGCGTTAGCTTACTTCATTGTGTCTTTGTTTTTAGTGTGCCTTTTTATTCCTTTACATTGATTTTCTGTTTAGGGCTACTCGTCTTTCCCTGCACCGCTCCATTGTAAACCTTACAATATGTTAGGGTAGGTTCAGGGTAGTGGTCCGGTGTCCTGGAACCTCTGGACGTGTCCCTGACCCAAGACATCTGAATAAAATGGCCGAATTACCTCGAAACTGTGGAGTCTACAGTATGCAGTCGGGTTCTCCAGAGTCCTTATGGCGGTTGGCAAACAACATTAGGTAGTATTACCGAAACCAACTGGTTAGGAGTGTAGATCACATGACGGAAAAAAAACCAACAAAATAGAAAAGAAAACTAAAAAACAAAACAAAATGCCATATCCTATTGTATAATGTATACTGTCTTAGAAAAAAAAAAATAGCCTGACAACTCCTATTTCCAGAATCTTTCTGCAATAAATCTACAATGTCTAATTGTATGTTCATATTACTAAGATTTTGGATTTATTGATTTCTATCAACCCTGATAATTCCTGCAAAAAACAAACAAACAAACATGTTCTATTGTCTCATCTTCTCCACGATCACATTTCCCTGTCTGACGTTTCCCTATAAATAATATTCTATTCAATCCAGTATGCCCAATCCCAAATCGTGATACATTTGTCTCTTCTCCCCTGTTTCTTTCTGCTCTCCTCAAACCCAGAGTCCTGCTAATAACCTGGTTATTTAACTCAGGCGGGTTAAAGCAGAGTAACAAATAATGCCACTTGAGGGCCACTGGCTTGGTGGGGAGCGAGTAAAAGTCATTTTTTAAGAAGAAAATGAAAGATTAATATCCTTTTTTGTGGCATTTATTTGATTTGATACATAAAAATGCTTCAAGTAGACGGATAAAACCCCGAAGTCAATTTCCTAATGCCATATTTTTGTTAACCTCGCTGCAAAGCCAGCCTTGCTCGCCACTACTTAGTCGGCGGGGAAAGCTGGGTGAGGCGAGGGGTAATGAGCGGCATCAAACGTCGCAGAGTGAGGCAGAGAAAAAAGGCCAGGCCTGGCTCCTGAGGAGCTTTTTCTTTTTTGCCTTCCTCCTCCTGTAGCACTCGGGAGCGTGATGTCAGCGCCGGCTGCGCTGTTGTAATGGACTTGGTGGGGGTGATGGCGTCATTTTCTGCCCTAGCGTAGCCTACCTGCTCTCGATAGCGAAAGGGGAGACGGGAGCTTTGGCCCGACGCGACCGTGGCTCCCTTGGCCGGGACCGAGTACCGCGGAGCCGGACAGATCAGCCCGGGAAACATGGAGGCTGCGGACGGGGAGCTGCGGGCCGGCTCTCGGGTACCTGTCACTATCGATCATGTTGTTAACGACACGCTGGTGGTGACGCTGACCTACCGAGAGAGGAGCTACACGGGGATATTACTCGATTCCGGCAAAAAGTGAGTACTATGACCGACTTTCTTTTTTAAAATAAAATAGTATTTTTTAATATTTTTATGCCATAGCCGGCTAACGGCTAACGTAGCTCGGTGCTAACTGAAATGCTAACTCGTTAGCTTCGTAGCAGCAAACTGGGCCTTCTGGGATGGGGAGGGGGAGATATGGGTTATTGTAGCTGACAAGGGAGCTAACGGCTAACTTGATGGCTAACCACAAACTAACATGTAACTTTACGGCGTGGCACGTGAAAAACATGCCAGTTTCTCGTCGTGAAAACGTTTTTTTACATTTTATTTATTCATATTATCCGCTTAGGGACCGCAGAGACTAATAACTGGCGTTGTGCAGCATCCACTGTTGTTGAATTCACCAATAGCTTATTGTTAGCCTCATCAAATGCTGAAGAAAACTGAACAAAAAAGCAGGTCTACGAATCAGACGTCGGCGTGTTCGTCTACACGAACGGTTTTATTTATTTTATTTATTTTTAAATGAGCTGTTTTTTTTTTTTTTTGTTTTTTTTTTAAACAATCTTTGGTGTTGGTGTTGATTTGAGATGCAGGCTCTGTTACAGCCACAGACCTGGAGTTCACACAGCAAGCGTGGAAAATTACAAAAAGTTGCCTTTTGATGAATTGACTTTAGCCAGGCTCTGATAACCTGTGGCCCCAGGCTGGTTCTGTTGGCCATCGGAGGCCCCTGTCTGTCACCAATAAGCACAATCCTGCTCAATTATGAGGGGGTGGAAAAAAAAAAAAAAACAATTATCAAGCATAATTTGCCATCACTTATGCCTTTTTATTATTCACTTCCCCCCTCTCTCTGTTTGTCAAAGCTGTCAGCTCTGTGTTGCGCACCTTTTAAACGCCACAGGCTTACTTACACTATTTATAGCCTTCGCCGTATCAAAATCTGACCAGCTTTGGCCCTTCTTTATGCAACAGCTCAAGCTGCTCTGAGAACCACTGAAGCCAAATGAGGGGCAAAGAAGGCCTTGAAATAACCTAAAATAGACCTTTTTCCTCCTTTCAGGCCTTGTCAAACACCAGATTTGACTCCTTCCTTTCAAGCTGAGGGAAAATCATTTCCTCTCATTGTTTCCCCCCCCCTCTGGCTTTTTATAAATATCCCTCTGTGTGTGTTTGTGTGTGCATCAAACTAATCTCCACTATCTAGTTTCACCGAACGCGACACGGTAGTGTCTGCGGCTTTGGGGGGAATCACTGCTTATCGTCGTACTGTGCGTCCTCGCGTCGTGTCTAACAGGCACGGCCTGTTCCCTGAGGTAAGCAGGGAACGTGGGCACCGTTTGTGGACGGTCGCAGCGGAGGCTAATGTTTGGCAGCTCTGGGGTGGGGGGGACACACAGGCACGGGGGAGAAAGGTTTTGAGAGGAAACAAACATCGCCACGGGACTGTAATTCACGGAGCCCTGCCAGCTCCCGTCTCTCCCGGGGTCAGAAATGGGCTCCCCTGGCAGCGCGCTAATTAATAATCTCACCGCCCTGGGTAGACACGGAGGCAGGGGAGGAAACGAGAACTGAAATCTCCTGATTGCATCTGTGAATCCCGAGTGATTCATGGGATTGTTTTTGTTCAGTCAGATGTTGGGAAAAGACGAGGAGGAGGAGGAGGGTGGTGGTGGCCTGGGCATCCTGTAGACTCTTTGTTTGCTGTCTCCTGACTACAGCAGCTCAGCCATGTTGCTTTTTGCCTGCCCGCCACCTCTCAATGACTTCTCCACCGTTCGGCCTTCGTTAGTTGATTGATTCCCCCTCGGATGTGAAGGAAGACGGGGCGAAGTCGTCCGCTGTAGCCCCAGGTATGGGGAGAGATTGCTGCACCCAACCCCCACCCCTGCTCTGTAAGAACTTCCAGAGCGCAGGTGACTGGGACGCTTCTTCAGACGCAGGGAAACACAAGACTTCTCATTTATTTACCCCCCCTCTGGAAATATTTCAACATCTCCACACATGCGTGTTCACACTTAAAGCAGTGTTCCCGCGGATCCTTAAAAAGTCTTAAAAGGCATTGAATTCTGTAACTTAAAACTAAGGCCTTAATTGGCATTAGAATGTC
Organism: Fundulus heteroclitus; assembly: GCF_011125445.2. NCBI lineage: Eukaryota > Metazoa > Chordata > Actinopteri > Cyprinodontiformes > Fundulidae > Fundulus > Fundulus heteroclitus. Next base: position 10,542,947 of record NC_046382.1, on the reverse strand, counting down.
TTAAATCAGTCTTTCTTAGGTCTTAAAATTGTTTACCAGATACCAAAATAGTTTTATTTTAGTAGGGAACAAAACAAAGTTGGAGAATTCAGTTCAGTAGTTATTAAAATATATCTGTAATTTGTCTTTTTTTTAGCTTTCTTCCTATATGAAATGTTTTTCAAAAAAATTTAAACATGTCTACTGGGCCAGAAAGTAATGGTTTATGTTAAAATAAACATTTGGGTGAAGTTGTCGCTACCAGGTTGATCATGAATTTGGTCTTAACTTTTTATTTCAAGTGGCATTAAAACATCTTAAAAAGCCTTGAATTTAACTTGCCTTATGCTGTAGGAACCCTGTAAAGACACCCCTGATGAAAAATGAAATCTTTATATATCTCCAAACCTTTAATCGGTCAGTGTGGATAAACTTGTAGTTTTCCCCTGAGGTGTATATGTGTGTGTGTGAGACATGACTAGGGTCCTTCTTAGCCACGCTTCAAAGTCGAACAAGAAGAGAACGAGCAGTTCCAGCAAGGCAGATGTGAGTTAATCCTCATACGTAAGGAAGTGGTCACCACTGGGACAAACGAGAACAAGATGATCTCGCCGCCACGGACGGCGAGCGGGATGATAGGGGAGGAAAAACAAGATGACTCCGTAGCTCACTGCTGACGGTGGGGGGGTTGTTCCAAAGATTGGCCGTGTTGGTGGTCAGCAACTCTCTCTAGCAGCCATTAGATGATGACTACATGCCAACTGGTTGTTAGGGATCATTGCATAGAAAAAAAAAAACTTAAGCTTTTTCTGTCAGATCAACGCAGATGTGAACTGGGTTCACAGCAGTGCGCTGCGACACGCTTACTCAGGAAGATGAGTAGCTGTAGTCAACAGCCAGTAGGGCTGGACGATAATTCGATAATATATATCGATCGATAGACGTATATAGATGATAGAAATAAAAGGTCAATAAAGAGTTCAATAGAATAACAGTTTTCTTTCCTTTTTAGATGCTAGCCTATCATGTAGGTTAGTTTTAGTCATTAGATCCTCCCAACCAATCACAACACAGACCCATGAACGCTCATTCCCCAAGCTCCGCCCCCTTCAGAGTATCAGAAAGCACATGTTCTTTTAAAAAATGTTAAATACTTGCATTCCAAACAAAGTAAAAAACAAAACAACTGTTTTTTACCTTTTTTTTATGTTGGAATGACCATGATCTGGATGACTGAGAATCTTCACCAGCATAATAAAAACTTGCACTCTTGTAAAAAGTTGGTTGAATAAAAGGTTGAGTTTGAATTCAGTATTTGTGTGTATCTGTATCTAAAAATAGGTCGCTAAGCAACAGCATAAAGTGGCCAGGACTGTACTTATCGATCAATATGACATCTATTTTATCAATATGCTTTTTGCTTTTTTCTTCTTTTTTTTTGCATATATAGTCCAGCCCTATTAGCTACGTTTACATTCACAAAAGTAATTCACAAGTGTGCCTGACGTAAAAGTAATCGGAATGAACGGCTGATCGCAAGCGGGAAAAAGTCATGTAAACACGCCAGTGTTGAATATTGTGATCGGATTAAGATTAACCGGAATGCAATTGTAATCCGAACGAGAGGGGTGGTTTATGCTGGTTCATAATCCGATCAACGTCCATGTAAGCGCTGGTCAGGTTAAAGTTTTTCTGAATGTGGCAAACAGACCCGAGTGCACGTTGGCGAGTGGCGGAAATACGTTGGGAAGCAAAACCGTCGAGGCTCCCGATAAAACCGTTCTGTTCGAAACATTAAAACGGCTCAAAATGTTTAGTTTGTAACGACTAAACCGCAATTAGAAAATAAACTTGTACGCCACTGCTAGTTCAGCAGAGACAGAAGTATTTCTTCTGTGGTTTTTTTTTTTTTTTTTTTTGGGGGAGGAATTTAATCACTGTGGAGAGTGATTCTTTTCTGAATAAAGCCAGATGTGTATATAAACGCACATCATGATTGTATTAATTGATTCTGTGCCCATATAAACGGTACGATTATAATTTTTTTTTTTTTTTTTGTCCAGTTACTTTTTAATCCAATTGCTAAATTTATAGCATGTAAACATGTGATCGCTTGGGTCTCTTTATATGGATATCTTTTCACCAGCTGCTAATCTGCATTGAATTTCACTGAACTGGTTTATAGCTACCGCTCAAGTTGGTAACTAAGTTTGAATCTGTATAATTATGTTGACCTGTTGATGGATTTTTATTTATTAGATCGGTTTGTCTAAAAAATAAGGTGCTATAGATATAAAACAAATTGAATTCAGTTTTGCTTCCATCAGACGAGACTAAATATATTAGATATATCACTATATTTGTATAAAATCTGCTGGCTTTTGTCAGACGTTTTAGCATGACGGTGATGCAAAAATATTTTATTTTTGCATCACCGCAACCGCAAGGATTATTTTCCTCTGGTTGTGCATTTCTAGATAAATAATTTATGTCAGACTCTAAGAACATTTCATCTTTCTTCAGTAAGACTATATATATATATATATATATATATATATATATATATATATATATATATATATATATATATATATATATATATATATATACACACACACACACACAAGGGTAATATGCTTATTGTTAACAAAAGGTTGAGGCAAGGCAAGTTTATTTCTACAGCACTTTTCATTAACAAGAGGATTCATAGTGCTGTACATTAAATCACCAATTACCCATGATGCTTGTTGTGTTGTTTTTAATGCATCTTTAACAATCCTACCTAAATGTGTGGATGTGGATCTTCTCTAAGCCCCAGTGGGTCGAGGCAGATGAGCCTTTACACTGAGCCTGGTTCTGGTTCTGCTGGAGGTTTTTCCTCCCTGTTAAAGGGGAGTTTTCCTCTCCACTGTCGCTTCATGCATGCTCAGTATGAGGGATTGCTGCAAAGCCATCAACAATGCAGACGACTGTCCACTGTGGCTCTACGCTCTTTCAGGAGGAGTGAAGGCTGCTTGGAGAGACTTGATGCAACCTGCTGGGTTTCCTTAGAGAGGAAACTTTCTGACCAACCTGTATGTGATTGAATTTGACTTTGTAAAGATCCTTTAGAAGACATGTGTATCATGAATTGGTGCTATATAAATAAAATTGAATTGATGTTAGACACAAGAGTAACGGTCTGTCCTGTCTTTGTTCTGACTCGTAGGACCGGGCTCTTCTGTCTGCCGGACTTTACGGCCGAACACGAGAACCAGCCCGTCACCAAGCCAGCCTGTGAACTCCCGGAGCTGCTGAACGAGGAGCCCGTGTCCCCCGGCGAGGCCCCACCCAGACCAAAGGATGAAAACTCGCTTCCTGAAAGCGGCGAGCCCGCCGCGCCCCCGCCCTGCCCCGTGCCCACCCCGGTGCCGGCCGGGCAGACTCCGTTTCCTCCTTATTTTGAAGGAGCCCCGTTCCCCCAGCCCCTATGGGTGCGCCACACCTACAGCCAGTGGGTGCCGCAGCCCCCTCCGCGACCAATGAAGCGGAAGAAGAGGCGGTCGCGGGAGCCCGGCCGGATGACCATCAGCACCATCCGCCTGCGGCCGCGGCAGGTGCTGTGCGAGAAGTGCAAGAACACGCTCAACAGCGACGAGGACAGCAAAGACGGCATCGGCAACACTAAGACGTCCAGGAAGGAAAATACGCTGCAGAGCGACGACGACGGGGATTATAAGGACGGCACGGGCAAGCTGTCGAGAAAGGAGGACCTCGTCGCCGCGAAGGACGCCAAAAGACGAGAGAACGGCCCCGGAGTCGACGCCAAGCGCTTCCGGAAGGACAAGAGGGGCGAGGGCGTGGAGAAATGCCCCGCGGGCGACGTCATCCCTCACAGCCCCGTCATCAAGATCTCCTACAGCACGCCGCAGGGCAAGGGGGAGGTCATGAAGATCCCGTCCCGAGTCCACGGCTCGATCAAGCCCTTCTGCCCAAAGCAGCTGGTGCAGAACGGCAAGAGGTCCGCGGACGCCGCCAAGGAGCAGCGGCACATCCTGGACGCCACCCGCTCCGGCCTCACCGTGTCTATTCCAAAACTGAAACTGACCCGGCCCTTCGCCACGGTCAGCCAAGGCTCGTCCTGTCCAAAGATCCGGTTGAGGCCCCCGCAGAGCCAGGGAGAGGAGACCATGATGGAGTACGAGGCGGAGTTGGTGGGCGGCGGCAGGAGGCGGAGCCCCAGGGGGCCCGGATCCTGCCTCCCGCACTCCGAGGACTCGGGCGAGGGGAAGAACTCGCTGGAGCTGTGGTCGGGGAGCTCCGGGGAGGAGGCGGACCGCGGCCACGGCGACCTCACCCTCCTCATCAACTTCCGCAAGCGCAAGGCGGACTCGTCCAGCCTGTCGGTGTGCAGCAGCGACAGCCTGGACGAGTCCAAGTCGTTCAGCTCCGAGGGGACGTCGCCGGAGACGTGCGACCTGGCGCCGGGCGAGGACCTGTCCGTCACCTCGTCGTCCGCCACGCCGCGGGACTGCAAGACGGTGCCGCCGCTCACGGTGCGCCTCCACACGCGCAGCATGACGAAGTGCGTGACGGAGGAGGGCCACGCCGTGGCGGTGGGGGACATCGTGTGGGGGAAGATCCACGGCTTCCCCTGGTGGCCGGCGCGCGTGCTCAGCATCAGCGGCACGCGGAAGCAGGAGTCGGACGGCTGCGAGGCGCAGTGGCCCCAGGCCAAGGTGGCGTGGTTCGGCTCGCCCACCACCTCCCAGCTGTCCGTGGCCAAGCTGTCGCCCTTCAGGGAGCTCTTCAGGTCCCGCTTCAACCGCAAGAAGAAAGGGATGTACCGCAGAGCCATCCTGGAGGCGGCCAAGGCCGTGGGCCACGTGGGGCCGGAGATCACGTCACTGCTTACCCACTGCGACACGTAGGTCAGTCCGCTTAACGTAGAAGGAAATGGGGCTGAACAATTAATCGCATTTTCAATATGATCGCGATTTTAAAAAAAAACGCAATTTCCAAATTGCAGAGTCAGCAATTTTTGGCTATGTAACAATTAGGGAATTAGACACGTCCATTAGGTGTTGGTAAAATTTTTAAAGTGGGTTTGCCTCCACATGGAAGGGAAGACAGTTGAAGCAGTGAGATAATCTAATTTTATTACTTGTTTTAGAGTTTATATAATCATACATAGCATTAAGTACAGGTCAATCAGTTTAATACATAGACTTGTTTGTTGGTTGCACTTTATGTTCAACAAGGATTGATGTCCAAATCAACTAAAAGCTGTTCTCTTGAATAATATTCTGATTAATAGAAACATTAAAAGTTTTTGTTTTAAATAGTCTTTGTTTACAAACATCTTTATTTAGAGGCCATTTTTGTTGCTTGTGGTTAATGCAGAGAAAAGTCAAAATTGCAATTTTGGTTGAAATATTTCGTAGGCAGAACGCAATCATTTCTGCTCCGAGTTTAGATGCTGTGGGTGTTTTAGCAACTAATCTGCACAGCGAGGAAACAAAATGATTTGTTGTTTGTATATATTTTAAAAAGACATGATAAATTAAACTGGGAAAAAAAATCGCATTAAATCACAATATTAAGAAAAAAAGATTAGATTAGATTATTTTCCAAAATCGTTCAGCCCTAGAAGAAAAGTCTGAGGTGCTTAACGGCCGGGCGATATGTCGATTTTTAAAAATATCAAGTTGTTGTTTTTTTTGAAGAGATATTGTCTAAATCGAGATGGTCTGTTGCATTATAATTATACTTTTGTTTTCTCATTCATCTACGGCTGTTTGTTTAAAAAATGTGCCTGTGGGACATTTGGCATAAAGCTTTGACTCAGAGATAAGAAAAAATCGTATCTCGATAAATATCGTATCGCACTGCAAAACCAGAACTAAAAATAAGTAACATTTTCTTGAAATTAGTGTATTTGTACTTTATTTGAGCAGGTAAATAAGATTATCTGCCAATGGAATAAGTATTTTAACCCCTAAAATAAGATAATTAGATATATTGGACTTGAAATAAGATAATAGAGATGTGTTATTCCTATATTTCGTGCAAAAATCTTATTCCATTGGCAGATCATTTTATTTACCTACTCAAATCAAGGATAAATACCCTAATTTCAAGAAAATCTTACTTACTTTTAGTCCCCTTTTTGCAGTGTAGTCATTGCTGGGCACTGCCAGTCAGCTAGCATTTATTCAGAAGCTAAAATCAGCTTTTATACTCCCAGCGTCACTATAGGAGGGTTTAGAACGACAAAAGGTTCAATATTCAGACAGAATACTATATTTTCTGGGTGCTTATTCTAAATGTCGGCATTTTAATTTTGATGCAGAGGTAAGCAAACTTGTTTTGAGTCATGTTTTCATGATTGTAGTGAGTAACTTTTTATATTTATGCAGTGTTAGGAATCATTGTTGCGTTTGCAGTTTTTTTCTTTTTAATAAAATTAAAATAATTGCCGCTGTGATAAATTATTGGAAGTTAATGTACCATACGGTGAGAGTCTCGTACTAATCCATGCAGAGTTTTAAACATTTGAGGGATCTGGTTGTTACCTGGATGGATATTTTTTATTTATTTTTTTTATATCTAACAATATTTAGTCTTCACAAACAGCCTGAGTCTGAACAATTCCTTATTACTTAATGAACAAAGATCACATCAGTGTAAAACTCTGTAAAATGAGTTGGGTACATCCAAAAAAGTGATGATGATCAAGAAGGTATGCAAAGCTAGTGATGCAGCAGATTATTATTATTATTATTATTATTAAAGCTTTCTTAATACAGGGAGTCTCATTGAGACAGGCGTTTTTTACAAAGTCATTCAGAACAGTACAAAGCTTACTAAAATACAACAGCACAGCGTTTCAATTGCAAAATAATTAGCGAAAATAACAAAACTTAAGAGCAAGAACTTTTTGACACTTGAGCAAGATTTTAATTCTTTTTAAACGAGCAATAAAAATCACCCAAAGAAAGTTGATCTGGGCGTTTCAGCTCCCGTTGAAGGTGACTGCGGGTTAAAGGCTAACTCTGGGCGGACCGAGGGAACAAAGAGGGGGGGGGGGGGTTACTTCCTGATATCACAGACTGTAAATGGCAACAAACACAGAGGCAATAAACCAAGGGATGGATTGAGAGATAAAAATGTGCCAATGAAAACGGCACAGAGACGGCAATCAGCAGCTAACTAAAGGCTATGAGTCAGAGCCGTCTAATAAATGAAGAGACCTGGCTGAGCAATTCATCAATAAAATGTAACCATGATCCAAAAAAGGCAACAAGACTATATTCATTCGATCCACTCTGACCGGTGATCAGCAAGCCGAAGACCATTTGTTTCATCTTTTCCCGCTCATTAAATAGAAATAGAAAAATGACACGTTTCAGGCTGCAAACACATCAGCAGAGGTTATCTGATGGTTTAGGACAAATCAGATGTTGGGGTCGTATGCTGTGATTTAGAAATGGGAATAATCCTGTACTGCCTTCCTTTCCAGGACTATATTTACAGTCAATGTGTTGCACTTAATCCTACAGGAAGTATTGAGGCCTAAAAAGCCTTGGATTTGATTTTATTGTTTAGGCTGCGTTCACGCTACATGCAAATGCGTCTTTTTCACTGTAGTGTGAACGGTCCAATTCCGATAATTTCTGTGCATAAAAATCGATACAAAGATCAATATCGATGTTTTTAAAAACGATTTAATATACATTTTTCTGGCTTTCAGTATTGATATACCTCCCAACCCTTAGGGGGCGTTATTACAGCGCATCATTACTGTTCACAGCCAGGAAGAGCAAGTGACACCGACTGAACGACCGACAGGATTTTAGAAGCGCCTTAGTCCCTAAAATCAGACGTTTGGGCACTTTTTTTGTTTCTGTGATACGTTAAATGCATTGAACCAAAAGCACTTTATTTTCCTGTTTATATATCTGTGTTCAATGAATGTAACATAAATATAATATTTGGCTGGTTTTGGTGATGGAATGATTTCGAACATTTGAAAGTAATAAATATGGATATTGGAGTCAAATCAAGGTTTTATATATATATATATATATATATATATATATATATATATATATATATATATATATATATATATATATATATATATATATATATATATATATATATATATATATATTAGGGCTGGGCAACGATTAAAATATTTAATCGCGATTAATCGCCCTGATTAATCGCGATTAATCGCATTGTATTTACAAACTCCAAGAATGAATTCAAAAGTAGTGTAAAGAGCACTTTTATTTTAATGTTCTGCTGCCATATGAACAAAAGTGTTGTAACATTTGTAGCACTTATTTTATACTGGATATTTTCAACCCATCTATTGAATTTAGTGAACTAGTTGATCTTTTCTTCATAAGAGAACAGCAAGCACTGCAGCCAAAATATGGCCTTTTTCGACCTGCTGTATATTAGCCAGTCCCTAAGCTTGATGTATCATGAAACTGTTGACCTTTTGGGTTTTGTGTTTTTTATTTTATTATTACAATTAAATAATAATAATAATAATAATAATAATAATAATAATAATAATAATAATAATAATAATAATAATAATAATAATAACAACAATAATGTTATGTTCAGTGTTTTTTCGCTAATCCACCTCTTATATATTTCAATCCTTATGTAATTTTGTCTGTGTTGTGTGCACCTGCCTGTTGCTTTAATCCTATAAATTTCCCCGTCGTGGGATAAAAAAAGGATTAGCTAATGTTATCTTATCTTAAATAACACTTTTTAATATATGTACTGGGTTCTTTCAAGGTCTTAATTACATGTTATGTGTGGGCTCCAGTAACATCCATCCATCCATCCATCCATCCATCCATCCATCCATCCACTGATCTACCTGGATGTTCCCTGGAGGACTGAAACGCCTCAGTCAGAGACGTCTGTGGGTCTGTCGGGGCAATGAGAGAAGTTTCGTCTCCTCTCTCCGTTTCTGGGGCTCGACGTTTTCATGTTTTTTCACGTGCTTAGATAAATTAGTTGTGTTTCCACTGAAATGAACCGGCTTTTTACAAAACATACAGCTTGATTTCATTTACGGTATTAAAATAAAGCCAAACGGTGCTACTTCCCCTTTTCATGTTTTTCCGCTGCTGCGGTCTCTCTCAGCCGTTTCTTTGCTAAGTTTGTGTGAGAGCTGAGCGGGCGGGCCAGGCTGAGCCTGCGTGCTGATTGGCTGGCGCCGCTGAGCCATGTACGAGAGGGGAGGGGGAGCGGGAGAGTGCTGCCGTGAGACAGCGCGCTGCAGTCAGCGCGCCTGCTGACTGACACTGACTGAAAGCATGTGAGCAACATGCGTTAATGCGCGATAAAATAAATATCGCCGTTAATAGTCAAATGAATTAACGCGTTAACTTGCCCAGTCCTTATATATATATATATATATATATATATATATATATATATATATATATATATATATATATATATATATATATATTAGATAGATAGATTAGATAGAATCGAATGGACTCATCCTAGATGATACTCGGCGTTAGTCTGCAGTCTGAACAATCATGTTGCATTTTATCCGTCCTTCACGTCGTTCTCCTTGCTCCAAGAACTCTGATGGCCGTCGCATTTATCAGTTGTTTGAACGGCCACTTCAAAAAAAGATCTGACTTTAGCAAAAAAATCGGAGTTGAGCATCAAGACCTGCAGTGTGAACGTAGCCTAAGTCTACTGGGGGTAACTGTGGATAAAGAAAATTGTGAATAGAAGCTTATTATTATTATTATTATTATTATTATTATTATTACTACTACTACTTTTAATATTACTTTTTTATATGGATGGAGGGGGGAGCCACAAATAAAACGCTGGTCTTAAATCAGGAAGGAGCCATTTCTGTGCGTCTGCTTTTTGCCCATTATGGTCTTTTTAAGCAAAGTAATAAAATTGTAAGCCTTTTTCATTTAAAAAAAACACCGTTACACTTAAAAGAAACTGTATTTGGTGAAGGATAAAGCAGTGAAACACGTCTGCTAACTTTAGCACGGTGTTTCATGATTAGAGCGTCGTAAAGATAAAAAACGCAGACTGCTGCACGGCCACGTTAAACATTTTGTACCTGAATGTCTTGACCACTGTAAAAAAAGAAATGTTGTGATTTTGAGATGGAAAATTAGTCTTAACAACATAAGGAAACTGAAAGTAAGTTAACATTTTCTTGAAATGAGTGTATTTGTCCCTGATTTGAGCATTTGAATTAAGATGATCTGCCAATCTTTACCCCCTAAAATAAGACAATTAGATGTAATACACTTGAAATAAGATGATGGAGTTGAGTTGTACGTCTTACAGTGCTTAGATTATTTAAATCCAACCTCTGGTGTCTAAAAACAAACGGTTAATGAGTAAAATGGTAACAATCTAAAATTCACAAATAGAAATCTGAAAAATGCGTGGTGCATTGGTCCCTTTAGCACCTGGCAGAGCGACCTTTCACACATCTAAAAAAAAAAACAAGATGTTTGTTTTTCCTGCTAATTCTCAGCGCTGTCAGATTGGTGGAAAGCTCCTAGGAAGCTCAGCCTTCAGGTCTGGACTTTGACTAGGCCATTCTAAGGCACGATGCTTTGAGCCAAACCAAGCTGCCATGGTGTGTGCAGGGTGAATGTGCTGCTACAGTGTTAGTAAGATGAATTTTGGTCGCCTCAGATCGAAATTTAAGCTCTTAGCATTGTTGTTTTTTGATACATATATTTTTAAATAACCTAACCTTTAGCCACTAAGGGTCCCTGAGCCTGACCCTTAACCCCAGATCGCTCCCGGGCGGCGCTCAGTAGCAAGAGGATGGGTTATATGCAGAGAACAAATTTCATTGGAAAGTTTGTTGCAATGACAATAAGATGATTATTTATTAACTTTAAACGTCATCTGGACCGTCATCCCTGGCCTCGGGTCTCCATGTTTGTTCTCCAATGTTCTCCAGCAGACCTCAGACCTTCACAGAACAGCTGGATTTATTCTCAGATTAGACCGTGTTGGTGTTTCACATTAAACCCCAGTTTAGATCGCGGCTTGACTGTAACGTGACAAAATGGGAAGAAGTTCAAGGGTATAAAATGTTGCGCGGCGGTCTGCCGTCATATTTTTAACACTGGAGGAGCTCGGAAGTGCGCGTCAGCTGCTTTCCAGCTGCTTCAGACCTTTATGTGGCCGAGTGCGCAGGGAAAAAAAAAAAAAAAAAAGGCTGCTTCCTTTATGATGACTGGAAAAAGCGACTTGGTCTTTATACTCCCTGTGTGTTTTATTCTCACAGCCACCCAGAGCAAAAACGAAAAAAAATGCAGGCCTCTCTCTGGAAATGCGACAGGATTTCACGTTTGAGTGTTTGGGCGAAGACCTGCGCTCCAACGCTGGCGCAGTAGTCGGGTTTCCTCTGTCGCTGCCCCCCCCCACCCCCCTTTAGAAACCAGAGCAAGGCGCTTAGAATAGCCACATGACAAAGTCGTTTTGAGGCATAACTGGAAGCACATGTTTCTGCAGTTCAACCAGGCTGAAACGGCGCCACCTTCGTGAAGCATTGACTCCGCTTTTTGTCCTTTTTTGCAAACAAATCCACCCCCCCCCCTGCACTACTTCTTGATAATTTAAATAATAATTCAATAATAATAATTTAAATAATTAAATAATAATAATTTAAATAATAATTAAATAATAATTTAAAGCGGTTTGGTAGAGATGGTTAAAGAACATCGGCATCGCTGAGACCAAAGAACGCAGCAGGCGGGTCAGACGGCTGCAGCTGATCCAGAACGCTGCTGCCCGCGTCCTCACCAAGACTAAGAAAGTAGAGCACATAACCCCAGTTCTAAAGTCCTTACACTGGCTAACTGTATCTCACAGAATAGACTTTAAAATACTTCTGTTAGTTTATAAATCCCTGAATGGCTTAGCACCTAAATACATCACAGACTTGTTATCAGTGTATCAACCATCCAGACCACTAAGGTCTTCTGGCTCCAGCCTGCTCTGCAGAACCAGAACCAAATATGGAGAAGCAGCATTTAGTTCCTATGCTCCACTTATCTGGAACAAACTTCCAGAAAACTGTAAAAGTGCTGAAAGCCTGAGTTCCTTTAAATCAAGATTAAAAACACATTTGTTTAGGATTGCCTTCGACTGTTCTAGTTAAATAGTCGAATGCAAATTTCTTTTTTTATCCAACTGCCTTTTCCTACTTGCATTTTTTCTGCTTTATTTCCTATATTTTAATCATGTAAAGCACTTTGCATTGTCTGTGTACTGAATTGTGCTATACAAATAAATTTGCCTTGCCTTGCCTAAACACAGGGCAGTCTGAAGAAAACCTTAAAGAAGCTGGAAAAAGGCTTGTAGCTGGGATAGATTCAAATGCATGCCACACTTTTCAGATTTTCATTTGTATTTCTCTCTTTCCTGCTGTGCAGAGGCTGAGGACCAAACAGACGTCTCCGAGGTTTTTTTTCTGGACTCCCAGACTCCGTCGCCACGGCCCAGGAGGGGAGTATGCGCCGCGTCCACGGCTAATATTTATAATTTTTATTTTTTTTTCTTATTGTTTTTCACAAGGCTGGTGGAAGATGGATTATTATTATTGTGGAGACTGGATAAGGGAGCAAAAAAAAAAAAAAAATGAATAAAAAGGCTCAGGCTCTCGTGATCCTCTTTGAACTCCTGAACTTTTTGTTATTTTCTAGGTTAATCATATTTCTATAGAGCCTGATAACAACACTACATGGACCCAAATGTATTTATTCTCCCCAATCGTTTTTTTTTTTTTGTTTTTTTTTTTGGGAAATCCCTCTAGTTTGCTGCTGTCACTGCGAAGGTCCGACCTGTCCAGCCCTCTCTGCCACGTCTGAAAGTCTTACTCTGAAGCCTCTCCGCTTTAGAAAATGTGAACGCTCCATCCGGAGACGACGTACCGAACTCTGTCCGCCTCCAGAGTCACGCCGCGTCTGTTTCTCATTTCATTTCAGACAACTCTACCCCTCCCGATATCCTGAAACGCATTTCTACGTTTAATTATTTAAAGTGACGCATTTTAAGGAGGACAAAAAAAAAGAAAAGAAAAAGAAGCACTTTATCTGTACCTTGGTGGCCTGCTGTTAGCACACTGTCTGAAACACTATTGAGAGCGACAGCCTCGATAGGCAGCAGAGGAGTTCAGAAGTCTTTGTGGTTGACGATTTATGGCCTTGGAGATACAAAACTAGAATCCTTTTTATTTTATTTTAGAGATTATTTTAAAGTTTGATCCATGGGGAAACCAGACAATTTCTTTCTTTTTTTTTAACGCTGTGTTCTTGCATCCTGGTTTCACGACGCGACTAAAACGAATCCTGACATTTCCACTGGAGACTTGGTGAACCCCACCGCCCCCCCTCCTTACCACCATGCGTCATCAGTTAAAGCTTTACGAGTTAAAATAATAAAAAATAATTCCATGCTGTAAGAATACTGTGAATTCAGCTGCTGTTGTCTCATCTTCAGTTGTCTTTTCAAGTTTTTTTCTTTTTCCCCCTCTCTCTTTTTTCCTCATAGAAATCTTCCCACTGCTGCTGCACACGCTCCAGAAATTTGTCCTTTCACCAGAAGGTCTAGGGTAGCATAGGTAAACTTTTCCGCAGCTCAGCTCTCTGCTTTTCCTCTTTTTTTTTTTTTTTTTTTTTTTTTAGAAAGTTCCCACCTGAAGGAAATCAGCTGGTCAGTATTTAAAGGTCAACCGAAGATTGCACAGGCACACTCAGCCAACCAGCTCGGCTCCTTTCTTCCAGCCCAGAACCGGAGAAGCAGGCTCAGATTAGGGGACAGAATAATTATCTGATTTTATCTTATTTTTTTATGAGGAGCTGCTCCCTTCTTCCTGTTTTGATCTTTGTTGTGAAGGCGTCAGCAGCCAGATCGGTGCAAAGGTGCGCGCCTGAGAGGGGAGACTGTCTTCAGGATCTTCCCATGGATGAGACGTGGCAGTCTACCGCTGCCCGCGTCAGTCAATGTTGTTTTTTTTGTTTTGTTTTTTTACATGTACTGTACATAAAATAAAAATATACAAGCAATATTTATGTAGTCGTGTGCAATTCTTGCCTATCAGAAGGGTTTCTGTCATTGAAAACACGCGTTCCTTTTCCTTAAGAGGTTTCTGAACTCAAGTTGAAATATCATCAGGTCTTAGTTTAGTTCTGAAAGAGAAACCGATGTGTTACAATGTTTTACTTTAGATGATTATGGAAAATCTAATCTCAAAATTCAGCTTTATTTTTTTTATTTGAATTTTATTTTAGGAAATCAGAATATTAGCTGAAACCGATGGGTTATGGTCGACACCAGAGGTCTTCAAAGTGCAGCCTGGGGGACCATTTGTGGCCCCTGGACCGATTTTGTCTGGCCTCCCCTGACAGAAATTAAAGAGTGAGGCCCCCAAGCACAGGTGGTTGTGGCAGACACCCCCAACCCCCTAATTAGGGAAAAAAATTTGCCTGACATATTAAAATGTTCCAGGGTAAAATTTTAGGTGCAAAACAGAAAAGTTTTTGCATTCTATTAGATTTTATAGTAGATGGGACTACATCTATCCTGTGACTTTACGCCTATATTGCTGACAATGTCTTTTTCCAGTTCAGGCCGCACAAATTTGCAAACCACACGCCTATTTTTATGAGGCAAATGTGCTGTATGCTTTGGACACATTTACACATCCTTTAGCTATAAAAGATCCGACCAAATTAAGTGTTAAAATGCTGAATGCTTTGAAAATAGTCTATGCTTAGTTTGTGGTTGAGCAGTAAAAAAAAAAAAACTTGTACTTTTGACTTGACATCTTCTGCGGGAGAAAATTTGAACACTACTGGTCTTTATGAATATAGAGGAGTACTAGCAGCTAGCTTGATGGTTGTTCAGTAGACAACCCTCCACCTGGAGGACAAGCCAAGAAAGGTCATCGCTACTCAAGCTGGGTGTTCACATTTGCTCTATCCAAACCTAATTATGGGCATTTTAATGGGAGGAAAAAGTTTGGTTGAAAAAGTTGTTCAAGCAGCTGAAGTCGATGCTTCCAGAGCTGACAATGACTCCAGGGACACGGGCTGCAACTGTCATATTTGGTGTCTATAGCCACTTCTGAACCAAAGAAAACATCTGAAGTATCTTTAACTGTACAAAGGAAAATAAGAACTGGACTGTTGCTCAATAGTCCAAAAGTTCTCTTTTCAGATTGTATTTCATTTTAAAATCAAGATCCCAGAGTTAGGAGATGCGGAAGAAGCACTGAATCTAGGGCGTGGGTTTCACAGGGATTATTTTTAGGTGCCATGTCATCTGCTGCTGTTGGTCTTCTGTGTTTTATCAGGTCTAAAGTCAGAGATGCCAGATATAGCAGGACATTTTGGAGCCCTTCATGCTGCTGAGATGCTGATTTCACTTTCCAGCAGGGCTAGTTGGTACCCGTCCACACTGCCAAAAGCACCAATGCCTACTTTAGTGACCACAGTGTCACGCTGTGGCCTATAAGCTAGCAAACTGGCCAGACCAGAACCAAGCAGAGAGAACCCATGAAGTAATGTCATGGGGGAAGATGAGACACCAGAAACAACAAAGCACGAGCTGAAGGCCGCTATCGAAGCGACCTGGCCTTATTGAACATCTCAGCCGAACCACAGGCTGACCGATTACCTCGATACGTCTGGGCATTAGCTTTATGATGGCTGAAGCCCACTCAGGTCTTAGCCTCTCTCTGACCAGCCGTCAGCGCTAAAACAAACTTGTTTCCATCAACATGAACATGCTAAGGAAATTATATCGTTTGTAGGACCTTTTTACATAAGTGAGAATCATATTTGTTGCAAATATTCAAAGAAAACGTAATTGAACTAGCTAAGCCGTGTAATAACTGCTAGCTTAAATAGCTGCTAGCTTAAACAAGGCTTTTTTTTATTTAATTTTTTTTTTTATGTTTTTAAATGCTGCTTTCCTTCCTACTGCTTTACTTATACAATCGTGTTTCTTCCAAGGATCATTTCATTTATTAAGGAAGCTAGTAGTGGTTTAATAAAAGGGGGCATTTTCTTCAAATGGTTCCCACAGCCTTTTTGTGCTTTGGCTAGTTTTTAAACATTTTGGGGCTACAAGCACCAAAATGCTGCATTTTTATTTATTTTTTTTTCAATTGGTTGAAACTTAAAACTGCAGCTAAGCAACCTTTTTATAAATTGCTTGTTTTGAGAGTTTATTTTGTCATTTGTTGCTGGGGTTTCGTATCATCAGATTTTGTCTGCTAAAACAAGAGCTGCTGCTTTGGCTCTTTTCTATTTCCGAAGTAGAAATAAAAGATATCTAAATAGTCGAAAGTATTACTTTTAGCAGGACAACGGGTTATGTATGACGGGTCAGAGAAACATAAAGTCCTCCATATTGTCTGTTTCTCCCTTACACCAACACCCCTCAACCCATCCGCAGAGCTGAGCCCGATGTCAGACGTGTTGATTTGTTGCCTCCGTGCCTTAAATAGGACTGGTTAAGTATGTCTGTTGCATAACCAGTGTGTGCAGCGCAGCGAATAGCTTGGTGAAAGTGAACTGACCCGTGCCTGGAGATGTCCTGGCCGGATCATTTCAGCTGTTGTTCACCCTTCCCCCACAAACCCCACCTCACGGCTGCTCCTGTTTCACACATCTGACCCGCTCAACTCCACCGCCGCCCAACATTTCACAACTGCCTGCTCTGTTTCCCGAGGACCGCGGCCCAAAGTAAACTGGCTGATTCAACAAAGCGAGCCCTGAATAATAGTGGGTGGCATAATGGAGGCTCTAGAAATAGACCAGTTTGAGTTTTAAAGGTCAACACTGTCTCGTCTACCACCTGTAATCCATGTAGCTGGTTTCTTTGGACCGTTTTCTATCAGTTCACGCCATTTGTTAGATTATATATATTTTGTCTGGTTTTAAAAGACCAGCGATAGCAGTTTCTTATCCACCAGTAACCTTAGGAAGGCTACAGACAGGGAAGCAGCTGGACTCAACTAGACGTATAAACATCTCGTTTCTTTATACCATAAGGGTGTGATCCACCACTTCTGTACGCTAATTGGTTAAAACTGCTGTGGCTTTACAAAGTCAAGGTAATAGCTCACTATGAACCAATTAAACATTAATAGCTTATGTACATGTGAGAATGTCCTTTATAAGTAATGTCTCTGAAATAAGGGATTACCTTGCAAAACAGCTATTTTCTTCCAAAGAAAGGATCCAGTTCTGGTTAAAACCTGACAGACTGCGCCGTGGTCTAATGAAACCAAACTTGAACTAGGCCATTCTTCCAAAAGGTACAAAAAGACGTCTCTAAACACTAACCAAAGAGCACCATAAACAGAAGTGGCTAGTTACATTCACTGTTACATTTACTTGAGGTAATTTTTGAACAAAATGTACTTTTAGGAGTGGTTTTACTGCACTGTACTCTTTACTTTTGCTTGAGTCATATTATCACTCAAGTATCACTACTCTTAGAGTAAAATTTCTGGCTACTCTACCTGCTGCAAGTAACTTCATGAATAAAGAAAAGACTTGTTTTAACCAAAAATGCACCAGAGAGACAAAAACCTAGAGTTTATGTTAAAGTGAAACTTCTTTTTTTGTACACAAACTTTGTAATTGTAATGGTATTATCTGCTGAGCTCATTGAGCCATTTAGAGGACAAATGAACGCACAGTGAACAGTAGATATTGTCACTGGAAGTACATTGCACTGTTCTGACGTACTGTATGTACATTAACTGTTTTCAAGGTTAATGTTGGAAAAAAAATATTTAGAAAAGTGTTTCTTCTGCCTGAATTTGTTATTTTGTAAACATGTTATTTTTCATTTTGTGTTTAATATACCAGAATTTGCACATAGCCTTATATTTTTGTCTGTCCGGTGACATACTTTTAAAATATTAAATGAGCATCTTTTAGGAGTAGTTACTCAGTACTTGACTGGCCTTCTTACTGAATACCTTTTTACTCTTACTTGAGTAATTATTTGGCTGACTACCTTTTACTTCAGTAAAGATTTCTGCTACTCTAACATGAGTACAATATTTGGCTACTCTACCCACCTCTGACCGTAAACCACTATGAAACAGTGAAGGCAGCATAACCTGACGGTACTTTTTTCGGCTAGGCATGAAAAACGCAGATGAAGCTTTGAATGGTTCCAAAAAGGAAAAAAAAAAAAAAAGAGTCTGAATATGAAGAGGAAACTTTCATTTTGGTCATTTCCAGTAAGTTGACACATTCATCCTATTCAAACAGAAGAGGGACTTCCTGAAAGTAACATTAACATTCAGGAATGACTTAGACAGCTTTCATAACTAAATCTGAAGACGTTCTCACACTGAAGTCAGAATCTTGCAACTTACGTAAAAGGCACTTCAGCAAAGTATTTAAGGAGTTTAATTCCTTTTAAATCAAGGTTTCTAAATCAAGATTAAAAACACATTTGTTTAGGATTGCCTTCAACTGTTCTAGTCAACTGAATCACCACTTTTTTGTTCTATTTTCTATCTACATTTTATTCCTACTTGCTTTTATTCTGTTTTAATTTGCTATATTTTAATCATGTAAAGCACTTTGCATTGTCCCTGTACTGAATTGTGCTATATAAATAAATTTGCCTTGCCTTGCCTTGCCTTTTACTACCAGGACATTACGCTGTTTTATGTTTTACATTTTTGGTTTTTATGAGAAATTGTACAGGGTACTGTAAATGCCCCATAAAACATGGAAAATGTTTGGAAAAGACTTTTAATGCTTTCATTTTTTTTTCTTCACACCGCCACCAGCTGAGAGTCGCTGTACCTTGTCGGTAAGTGAACCATCCCTAACGGCAGCACACCACGATGACGTATCGCTGCATGGGCCCGCTGAAGCGCGAGCTTACTGTAACCCACAGCCGTGCAGGGTTCTTCATCCTGTGTGGAGAGATTTAAATCTCCTTTCATTTAGAGTTCCTTCATTAAACGGAGCTGGCTGCTGCTTTCTTTGAAGTCCAGCACCAGTTTTAGGACCTGACCCACAGAATCTGGCTCTCCCATACGACCTACACTCCAAAAACTGATCTAAAAATGAATAAATGTTCTTAAAGTTAGTGTATTTGTCCTTGATTTGAGCAGGTGAATAAGATTATCTGCCAACGGAATGAGTATTTTGACCCCTAAAATAAGATAATTAGACATCCTGCACTAGAAATAAGATGATGGAGATATGTTGTTCCTATTTCAAGTGCAAAAATCTTTTTACCTGCTTAAATCAAGGACAAATACACTAATTTTAAGAACATTTTACTTATTTTAAGTTTCGTTTTTGCAGTGTATTTTTCAATCTGCAAACATCTGCTTTTGCACGGCTTCAGAAATCTGTAGCTATCTCAAGAGTTCCTCCCGATAAAAGCTTTCGTCTGTTTTATGTATTCGTCAATATTTCCTTCCTCTGCAAACTGCTCGACATCTATTAAAAAGCAAGTAGAAATGGGTTGCTGGCGTTTGCATGCCGAACAGCACGGCGCGTCCTGACCAAGCAGGAAGGGACCAGGAGTCCCAGTGTTTACATGGAAACAGGCACACCTTTACACGCGCTTACACAACAAACACGCTCCACTTCGGGGTAATCTCTTCGGTTTCCTGGAGTTGACACGGCGCTTCGTCTCCCATCCACATGTGGGTTTTGTCCATCTCAGGAACACAATTCCCCGTGTTCCTCCTGCAGACAGATGTGCGTAGGCTAATAAAGTTGCATCACTCGCCACCCCCCTTCCCTCCACATCTTCCTATTTGGAGCTGCGCGGTGCTCCTTCATGGATCAGCAGAGCCTAAATCTGGAACAAAGATGGAGGGGGGAGAAAAAAAATGGGAAGCACATGGCAGCGAGATGCTGTGTGCAATTACTGCTAATGATATGCCTCCATGCAAGCTGTGGCCTTAATTAACTTTGCAGGAAGCCAGGCCTGTGCGGGGATGCAGCGGACGTCCATGTCGAAGCCAAAGCTAAGAAAGCACACCTGTCCTTGACGTTGCTCAGACAACAAGCCTGTTATCCCAGATTAGACGCGCTGGGTGGTCCTGCGTGAGGAGGAACACGATGTGGATGTTAGAGGAGTCATCCTGCAGAACGGAGCTGAAACCGGGGCCTTCTGGTGGGGATGAGGCTAGCCGGTTGTGGGCAGACGTGGTTCTCCGAGGTAAGGAGGCCAGCTTTACCCGGAGAAAAAGGACCTTCACAACTAAAAAAGAAACTATGAGTAATGGGTCATAGGGCTTAAGGGTTTATTTCTGATATTTTAAGGCGTTAACTTTCACCAAAGTGTGAATAAGGAAGCACAGAGGAGCAGCAATTAGTAATACTATAGTAATATCATCTTTATTGTCATTGAAACACACATTACAACTAAATGTGTTCTCTGCTTTTAACCCATCACCCTTGGGGAGCAGTGGGCTGCCATGTGCGGCGCCCGGGAAACATTCTGGGGTTAAGGGTCTTGCTCAGGGAGCCACAGTGCAGGCGCTGGGGATCGAACCAGGTACTTGCATCCTTCTCTGAGTGCAAGCACACTGCTCTAACCACTAGGACAATACTCCCCATACACTGAGATGCAGCTCGGTAGGACATTTTGGGTTAAGTGCCTTGCCCAGGGGCACATTGACATGTGGCAAGGGGAAGCTGGAATCAAACCCACAACCTTCTGATTGCCAGACGACTACTCAACCCATCTAGCCACAGTCGTCCCTTGTGGGTGCTGTTGCCTCAAATAGAGACAACAAGAGACAAGTTCTGGGTTCGAATCCCAGCTGGAGTCTGTGTGTGTGTGGAGTTTACATGGTCTTTCTCTCTCTCTCCTGGATCTTCGTTTTCCGCAGGTCCACAGGGCAAAAACTAAACCAAACACACCAACTCAAGTGTGACATCATGACCGCTGACAAACGTAATGAATGGCAGGGATTGTGTCTTCTTCAAGGTGCCTTTCAATGGTTGGGAAACGAGGAGTTGAGCAAACCAGGCAAAGGACCAGATTGTGACGGATAAAGATCTGGATGAGAACATCTCCAAACTCGGGGATGTTCCTGGCAGCTATCAAAAGTTGCCCAACGTCCACCGTGCCCTTACTTGCCAGCCCGGCCTCTTCTCTTTAATCTTAAAAGATATGTTTTTCTTATTTTCTTTTGATCCACTGTATATAATTGATGCACCCTTTCCTACTCCTGACTATTGACTGACTATTGAGCCGATGTGACAAGTGAATTTGTCCAATGTGAGATCAATAAAGACTATCTTATCTTATCTTATTTGCCGCAGCCTTTGGCACAAATTTAAGAGGTTGACTTGAATTTGTTATGTCATTAGCATATGTACAGAAGTATGAAGTGCTTTAGGGACAAAGGAGGCATGGTATGTCAGGATCCCCGGGGGCTTTATTAATCACTGCAGCTACCTGGGGATCCTGCAGCCTGTTTATGTTTTGCACTTTTAGTATTGTTTATCCTTAGATCCTTGTTTCTGTTTAGTATTTTTGTTAATGGTGTCTGTTAGATTCGGTTGCTGTTTAGGTTAGCTTCTGGGCTGATTGTAGCGCCAACGTTTGGGATTAGAGCATCAAAACTGCCCCACAGAGCAACAGGGGATCTGGTGGATCACATTTCCTTTTCTGTCTCATGGATATCCAGGCGTATGTGCGCCTGTTACCCGGTGAACAGCGGCAGGTTGCACTGCGGGAAGACAGCGAGCCGGTTGAGGTTTTAATGGTTCGGGCAAAGTTCTGCTGAAAAGCCCTGAATCCTGACATTACGCCGACACATTTCACCCACAGTAAGCGTTGTTGCAGACCACGTAGGCTCTTTCCAGGAAACTTTTCCCCTACATGGCTGTCGACTCGTTTAGCAGGGATAATGGCACCAAGACAAAATGCTTTAGGGATGTTTTGAGGATCTTATTTCCAAAGATCTGAATTGGACTGAGCACTAAATGAAGAGCTTTCGCTTTTTAGCTAACGTCGTCTTTCCTACCCGACCACAAAATGGACGGCGAAGGACTTCCTTTCTCTGATTAAATTAGAGTCAGCCTTTAAAAAAAAGCCAGATTTTTTTAATTGACAATTTCACCTTGGTGGAAAAAGGCAAGTTCTTGAATAAGCATGACCTAATGCATAAATAAAGACTTAATTTAGTTTAAAATGATTTTCAGAACATGTTCCTCGTTTAAAAATAGATCTAAGAAACAGATGGAAAACAAAGAGGCTGTTTAACTTTTTATTCACCCCACCCCTCCCAGCAGATGCTGTTGCTCTTTGGCGTCTGAAAACGAACCACTCTAACCTTTGAGGGCATTAAAAACAACGAAAACCATCCTGCCCGACAAGTTAGTGTTTATTCGACGCATTCCACCGTCGCCTGAAGTCACAAAGCAAACGTACGGTAGCTTCAGAGAGACGGCGTTGGCCCGGGTTCAGAGCCACGCGTAGGAGACCTGTCACCTTCTTTGTCCTTGATGTCTCACAGTCGTTTCTCATTCCTGCCATCCGTATCGACAGCCGGCTTTTGCTGATTTAGCTTTTTTTAAACGAAGCCGGTTTTATTGATCCCGGTTAATCATTCGGGGATTGATTTCTTCACTCCTGGCATTCAGCAGCCGATTTAGGATTGAATAGAGTTGGACCACGTCCAGGGTTTGATGGCTTTAAGGCTTTGTCAAAAAGCACACGTTGTTACTGTAACATCTTTTATTACAATGCGGAGTAAAACACGCAGTAATTACCTACTTAGTCCTCTCACATAATGGCACGCAGTGATTTAATGTTACAGCTGCATGGATTAGGTAATGGCATCGTTACATTTGATGAACACGGCAGATTCATTTTTATTTTTTCTGTTAATATACCCAGTGGGGGTCACAGTTGGCCTGAAAGCTAAGTACCTGATCCAAATGTCTGCTTTTAGCCCACAAGGTGAGAAAACAAAATCACGGACTTCACGAAAAAACAGACTTTGATCCAGCCGTGTCCTTTTTCCATGGTGGGACCTGGCTTCTACATCACAGGTTTTTTTTTTATTATAACAAGAGGCAAACGCTGAACCTGTTTTGTCTGTTTTACTGTTTCTCCTTTCAGCCATTTTTACAAGGCTGCGTTCTTACATAGCACTCTAATAACAACAGGTTGGAAGAAGGTGTCTGGTGAATCCTTGCTGTTATCCTCCTGAAAGACTCGATCACAGACCTTTATAGGTTGACTTGCAAAAGCCACCGGATTTCACAGTAAAAGGTTCTGGTATTACACTGCAAAAAGGAACTAAAAGTAAGTACCATTTTCTTGAAATTAGTGTATTTTTCTTTGATTTGAGCAGCTAAATAAGACTATTTGCCAGTGGGATGAGTATTTTTACCCCTAAAATAAGATAATTAGATAACCTGCACTTGAAATAAGACGGTGGAGATGAATTGTTCTCATTTTAAGTGCAAAAATCTTATTCCATTGGCAAATAGTCTTATTTACCTGCTCAAATCAAAGAAAAATGCACAAATTTCGAGAAAGTTTTACCTACTTTGAGTTCCCTTTTTACAGTGTATCTGTTTAGGTACCTTAGGGATTGAAGTGGATCTGCGGATCTTCCACCACAGGACAGCAGACATGAGCTGCATTTCTGCCTATTTACTTTTTTTGTTTCACACCAAACCCGTCTGGGCTGTTTGTTGAGACGCTACACGATTATTCCCTGGTTTTTGCCTCCCATCCCCAGTTGGGGAAGATCTGCGTCAGTCTGCGCTGGCTGTGGTCAGTGTGGTCTGGCCGAGTCAGCGCAAAAAATCTGTTAGTGTGGGACGGGGGAAAGGCTGGAGTCTTCAAGTGTACGAGCGGAACCAAGCCCACCCGACCTCAGTCGCAGTCAAACTATCGTGTTTGAAATTCTTTGAGGCGGATCCGGACGCAGTCGGGCAGTGGGAACTGATCGCTGACCCAAAGGCAAATGCGTGTTGGTCCCAGCCGATGATAAATAGCGACTGGGAAACAACAAGAGCAGCAAGTTGACCATCTTTTAAACTTTATTAGCAGCTATGTAACATTGTGAACTAAAGAATTGCACTGGACAAAAATAAAAGAAAAAAGAAAAAATATGAACTAACTAATTACAATCAGACTGATAAAAATCAATAACAACAGAGAGATACTCACAAGACTAAAATGAGAATAAATAATAAATAATAAGGGGCCTTCTTAGAATAAACCAAACAATTCACATATTGAACATAAAGGTAATGGGATTTCGTTTGAGGAATCAACATTTCTGAATGAAATTTTGTCCTAACAGAATAAACCTCCATCCATATACTGTCTACCATCGCTTGTCCTCGGCGGGTCTCTGCTGCCCACCTCCAACAGTGATTGGTCCATCACAGGGTGACACAGAGGCACTCTGGACAAACCTGGACAAATGCACACCCACGGTAAAAATGTGAAGACAAATTAACCTAACAAGTCATGTTATTGGACTGGACCCGGAGTTTCCATGCTCATGCTTGGGGAGAAGATGCAGACTTCGGGCAGAAAGACTCCAGATTGGGATTCAGACCCAGGAACGTCTTGCTGCAAGGCGACATTGCTACCAACTGGACCATTGTTCAGTTTCACCGTAAAATAAAGCTATTTACCATAAATCCTTAATGTTGATAGGGTGATGATATTTACCAAACATCATACTGTTGTCTGTTCAGATGGAATTAAAGCTTTTAGATTAAAGCCAAAATCATTCACTGCAAAAAGGGAACAAAAAGTGAGTTAAAATTGTTTTTAAATTAGTGTATTTGTCCTTGATTTGAGCAGGTAAATAAGATGATCTGTCAATAGAATGAGTATTTTGACTCCTAAAATAAGAGAATTAGATCTATTCACTTAAAATAAGATGATGGAGATGAGTTAATCCTGTTTTAAGTGCAAAAATCTTATTCCATTGGCAGATTATCTTACTTTTCTGCTCAAATCAAGGACAAATACACAAATTTCAAGAGATTTGTACTTACTTTTAGTTCCCTTTTTGCAGTGTTCCTAAAACCCCCCAAACAGCCTCAACCTCACACCTTTGGTGTTTATGTGAAGGATGCAATCCCCATAAATCATGGTAGGAAAGCTTCTAAAACTCCAAAGCTGAAACTAAAACAGTATTATTAAAGCCTTGCCACTCTGGGGGATGCTGCATTGCTGTGCAGTCGTGAAAGGGACATGTTGTCTTGATAGATTTCTGTCATTAAAACACTTTTAAGTCATGGTGTGAAGCTATGAAGCGAACAGGTTACCTGGCAGAGTTTTTATGGAGGTATCCTGTGCTTCAGATTGACTGGTTGTGCTATTTTATGCATTTTTTTTAAAAAAAAACTTCTTTTTGTTATTGTTGCCAAATTTCCAGTCTTTCCCAAATGAGACTTGCACGGTTCCAAGAAGAAACTCTATCCATGACCTGAGGATCTGGGTGTGGTTCCACTTGACAGTGTACAGGCCAGCCTGTGGGTCACACCACGTGACCTGGATAATCACAATCCAGTCCCTGGCAGGAAGCAGCCGTCACTTATGATGGACTTTAAACCTGCTAAAGACTGGCGTGTTAGTGTCTCCCGCCTCCCACCCCCACCCACCCCCACCCACCCACCCACTCAGACACGTAGAGCTTCTTCAAATATTGACACAAGTGGACAGACTGCGTAAACACGGAGACTTCTTTGTGAAGGCCGTTTTTATTTCAGGTTGATCCGCTCCGTGGCCGTGGGCACGCATGAGTTCCTCCCTGAGTCCTCCAGGATGCGGTCGTGGCTCTGCCCGGCCATAAGCACCGGCCCCAGGCCTCCCTGAGCAGCTGTCAAAAGGGCCCCGGGGACGGAGAGGAAGGCAGAGGCAGGGAGCAGCCCTGCCCCCATCTTTTACCAGCCTGCCTGCTCCCTCTGCAGGCGATGAAGGAGGGGGATGGGCTTTCATACTCAGACATGAAACAAGGGGGAAATTGTAAGCAGCTCCTCTGCATCTCCATGCAAAATTAATTTTCAACGTGAAGATTTGCACAGATGACACGAAGCAACTGAATCTATTTGTCTTTTCCCAAATGTACCCATTCATTACTTTGACTCCAGTTTGGCTTTTCATTCCCAGCCTTTTCTACCTCCTCCATTGTCTTCTGACTGTACTGGTGCTATTTACTGAGACCGCAGAACATCACAATGCATCTATAAAACTGTAACAGCATGAGAAATGAAAATCCATTATCATTTTAAAAATGTCCAGCAATTTTCTTATGGCAGTGCAGCTCAAACAATAAAGTCACACTGGATCTTTTCTACATAAGATATGTTCTCAGATTGAAGGTGTAATGACACATTTAGCTCAGGAAATGTGGCAATACACAATACTGGGTCAAGACAAAATGTTAGTGAGACTTAAAAAAAAAAAAGAAGAATTAGGCTTATTTGTTTTCACAAATACAAAGTACATGTAAGCATCCCCAGAGCCGGACGGTTCACCCCCTTCACCAAAACATACCTTTGTAGTTGTGAGTTTTTTTCCTTCCTGACTGTTGGAGCCATCCATGACAAAACATCTTATACCAAACATGGAGTAAACATGATTCAACGTGACCCGGATAACGTTTGCACAGGCGTGATTCAAAGTAGTTTTCTCTATTCTGCTCTTAGCCTTACAAATATGGGTGAGTGCCTTCTAATCACTTGGAGGTATTGTTGTTTTATCAGGGAACTGATATTTTATAAGACCCTTTTTTTTTGCTATTAAGAATGAAAATACTAAAAAACAACAACAACAAGGGATTTAGACCTGGGTACTACATGTTTTCTTTATGAGTACGAAGTGGAAGATGGCACATGTTTTGTTACTATTTGGGTTTCAAAACCTAATTCTTTCCCTTCATAGAAAACATCCGGCTAAAATATCTTAAAACCATGTGGCAGAATGTGTCGAGGTCTGACGAAACTACAGCTGAATGTTTGGGCCATATTTAAGGTGCATTTAGCACAAGAACAACATCTCCCAAAATGCAACTGTGAAAACGGTGGCAGCATCATGCTCTGGGGTTACTTTTTATATGGAACTAAGACTGTGCAAAAAATTTACATTAAAGGCATACTATGCAACATTTTTCAGTTAATTAATGTGTCCCATACCGTTTTGGATGATGAAATGAGTCATTTCAGGTCGAACAAAGGTTTTCTCGGCCGCCCTGGGGGTCTGTGGGGGAAATACCCTCGGCCCGCACACGCAGAAGTCTCGCTTTACGGCGAGAACTCCATGTGTTTTTGCCCTGCCATTCACTATATGCACGCGCGAAAGCAACAACAAAGAACCGCGTGTTAACGTCAAATAAACATGCAAGCATATCGAGTTTTATTATTATTATTATTATTTATTTTATTTTATTTTTTTATGTTGACGAGACGCTGCAGCGGCGGCGGCGGCCGCGGCTTGGCGGGGCGGCGGCGGCCGCCTCGCCAAGATAGCGCTGCGGGAAGCTTGATGTTCATACCTTCACTGTGTTAGTCATTGTTTGTACTGCCGTTTTATCCACTTTTCGATGCGTTCGCCTGTCTGCTAAACTCAAAACAACCGCGCCTGACTTGACGGAGGAACCAGAACAGCTGAGCATCTTTACGACAGTGCACTTTTACTTTCGCCCTCTGGGGGGAGCATCGCTGGAAAATCAACCCCGGTTGCATAGTATACCTTTAATTTAGCAGCACATTGGGACACATCCAGATAAAGAATCTCATGACAGGAGATTAAAAATATACATATTCACGTTATTTGACGTTTTTTAAATGTATACACCAGAAAGATTATCATGTCCTGCTGGTGTAGTATTTGTTATTTTTGTCTTTTGAGCTTTGTTTTTGCTCAGTTTGTTGGTAAATATAGCCTTTTCTGTGTATATTTACCACTACAACATCATGTGACCGGGGGTTACATAACTGTGCATGCTTACAATTGGTCAACAAGTCGAAGCAATGGAGGCGAGTGAGTGTGGAACTCCAAGCGTAGTTACGAAGAAAAAAAAAAAGAAAATTCAAAAATCAATGCTATCTCCCAATGTTTTGAGGGATAGCTGTTATAGTTCAGGATAAATGACTTTTAAACTCCAACTTTTAGATGGCAGTGCAAGCTTATGAGAAGAACATGCGAATCGGGAAGCCTCTGGAGCACAGTGGTCTCATTTCCCCTCTATCATCACAAAGATGAAATAACTGATGACTTATAGGATTACGTACTGTTGTAACATTAATTATATGATATATTTAAGCACACTATTTTAGAACTGAAAAGCATAAATAAAAATTGGCTTAATGATGGTGGGCACGTTTGGCCCTAATAATTATCTGAAGTGCTTTAGCAACATTATATCCAGTCGTCACAGGCACACATCCACAATTTGTATAAAAGTGTTGTGCATGTTCCTACAAAGGTGATCTGGGCTTTTCTTAACACCCAACCTCAATATCTCTTCTTCCCTATCTGCAGTCTCGGTTCCCTTACATGAGCAGATATTTACCGCACTGCCTATCTGGCTGAATCTCTTCCCGACCCGTTGGCTTATCTGTCAGACTGTGTGTGCACTCTGGCTGCTTTAGGCTGTCTTTATCTGTCAATTACTATGACCTGCAGCACGTTGCCAGCATCAAAGACATCTGGCACAAAGGAAAAGGACATTCCAAGATCATCTGATTCACACATACACGTAAGCTGAGTCACACACACACTCATACTTGTTCCCGTCAGTTAGACGAACAGATCAAGGCTTAGTTCTAGGTGAAATATTTTGAAGAAACTGTGAAAGTTAATAATACCATGACTATAGCTTGTAAGACATTAAAAAGGGAAGATGAGCATGAATGTGTGTACGCTACAGTTCCTGTTGGAAATTCACCTCTTCATGATAGTTAGCTTTTATTTCAGTTCACTTAAGTTTATTTATATATCAACAATTTACAGCACATCTCATCTTAAGGCAGTTTATGCATTTTAAAGCAAGATCTATCAAATGCTACAGACAGACTAGTTAAAAAGTTTCTATGTAAGCAGGCTTCATCCATCCAGCAGGCCCGTATTAAGACAATGTGGTGCCCCTGGGCACTATACCTCAAAGCCCCCCCCCCCCCTTACCCGTGCTGTCCTCCGGGTGAAAAACATCAGACATAATCAAGGGGATTTCTGTAATGTAATTTGCTATTTACTAACTTACACAACTACATGTAGGCATATGAGCAGTGAGCAATATTCAAATATCTCATTTTAAAATGTTGAAATAAAAAAAAATCTTGATTTATTAATCATTTATTATTATTGTGACATCAGTGTTCACAAAACGAATAATGCATGGTCTTTCAACAATTTCAAGTAAATAATATAACAATTTATGAAATAAATATTTTTAAAGCATGTGTCATGTGGTGCGCCCCCATGGTTGGTGCCCCTGGGCACTGGCCCACTGGCCCTTATGGATAATCCGGCCCTGCATAAAGTCATTGACTTGCTGCATTCATTCCTCCTGTATGAGCATGTAGAGACAGTGGACAGTCGGTTGCATTGTGTCGTTGACTTTGCAGCAATCCCTCAGACCGAGCATGCATGTAGTGACAGTAGAAAGGAAAAATCTCCTTTAACAGGAAGAAACCTCCAGCAGAGCCAGATCCAGTGTCAACGGCCATCAGCCGAGACCAACTGAGGATTTGAGAAGACAAAGCAGAGACACAGAAATGACACAGAAGCACTGATCCAGGAATCCTTTCTATGTTAAACGTGAAAAAGTAAAAATGTAATGGCAGTTCTAGCTCCTTTAGTGGCTTCATCTAGGAAAGAAACACGGTTAAGCAGAATGGCTCTGATCTAGTTTTCAGGTCTACTGGATGAAAGAGAGCACATACAGTTAGTCTCTGTAAAGGCTCGTTCAATAGCTATGTCAGAGATTAACAAGGCTAACCACTGAAAGAAAGGGCCAAATGTTTCATCTGTTAAAGCAGAGTGTAAAGTTGTTGGCATCAGTACCTCAGCCGATCCACAGCTATAAAGACCGCCAGGCCAGATGTAGCTAATTTGAAGGGGGGAAAAAACGGAAAGAGAACATAAAGTTAAAATAACAGCAGATAACACAATACTGGAAAGTAGAAGGAGAATGTTACAGAGTGAGGGAATGTGGTCATTATGTCCTCCAGCAGCTTAAGGCCGAGACACGGCAAACATGAGTTAGTGTCCAATCAAACAGAAAATCCGATCAAATCTGGTTGAAGTGAATGGGGCTGGGCAGACTCCCTCGCGGTTCTGTGCAACTGTGCCATATGGTTCTGACTAAGGTAGAGCCCTGGTCTATCTTGGTCAGAGCCACATGCAATTTGATGGGAAATCCATGAGTCACATAGGACCAGAGACACGTTGGCCAAGAAAATCACATCTGCGTTTGGGAAAATACTTAAAAAAAAAATAATATCTCCAAAAAGCAAGGTCAACTATATGCAATTTCCCGCCAATATTCATCCCGGAAACACACAGCTCAATAAAAGGTCATTAAAACATTACAGTAAACGGTACACTTACCCATGGTAGGAGCTCAGGTGTACAGAAAACAGAAAAGACAGTGAAACAGATTTGTTGTTTGAGCTTGTTCGAGCAGCTAACATAGCTTTGCGTTTACCGTCCGGCTTGTTCATGCCGGCAGAACTTCCGGTATATACTCTTGCCCGATGGTCCATAGGTCAGGACAAAATCGAACGGTTTGGTGTGTCTCGGCATTAAGCCTATAGCAGCATAACTATAGAGGTAGCTCAGGGTAACATGAGCCACTCTGACTATAAGCTTTGTCACAAAGGAAGGTTTTAAGATTAGTCTTAAAAGTAGACGGGGTGTCTGCCTCACGGATCAAAACTGTGAGTTGGTTCCACAGGAGAGGAGCCTGATAGCTAAAGGATCTGCCTCCCATTCTACTTTTAGAGACTCTAGGAACCACCAGCAGACCTGCAGTCTGAGAGCGAAGTGCTCTGTTAGGAACATACGGGGTAATCAGAGCTCTGATATATGATGGAGCTTGATTATTAAGGGCTTTATACATTAGAAGAAGAATTTAAAATTCTATTCTTGATTTAACAGGAAGCCAATGAACGGAAGCTAGAATTGGAGAAATACGATCCCTCTTGTTGATTTTCATTAGAAATCTAGATGCAGTATTTTGGATCAGCTGAAGGCTTCAAACTGCATTTTGTGGACTTCCTGAGTGTAAAGAATTACAAAAGTCCAGCCTTGAAGTAACAAATGCATGACTAGTTTTTTTCGGCGAACTGCTCAACAGGATATTACTAATTCTGGTTAAAGGAGGAAATCGTAGATACCGGTTTGATAGGGGATTTAAACAACATTTCCTGGTCCAAAGGTTTTTTTTTTACCCCATTACCAGAAGCCAATTAATGGCATTCACGTTGCATGACTAACAAAGCAGTTTATTTTGGATTTGAAGGTACTTTCTTCCATTCAATATTCCATTGTTTTGTGCATTTCCCCACTACCACTGGAGGTCAAACAGCCCCACAGCATGACTGCCAGCATTATACCTCATTTTAACTTTGCCAAAGAGTAATCTGTCTGGTCTAGCCATGACAGGAGAAGAAGGCTTGTCCATGTGGGCAAAAACAATTTCACTAAAGCTCAAATTCACAACAGGCCAGTGTAACGGTGGTTTCTGGGTTGGTCCTGAATTTTAACATTTATATTTTTCCTGCCAGAGTGACAGTTTTTAGTCAGTTGGTTCAATCTTGGAAAGAACCGGGTGTTCCAACAGGACAAAGACCCGAAACACGCATGAAAAATGATTTTCAAACGGGATAAAACAGGCTAACATTTAATATCTAGAGTGGCCTTCTTATTTGTTCTATCTTTATTGTTATTATGCTGCTTGTTCTGTGCAGTGTCCCCTGAGTGCTCTGAAAGGTGCTTTTAAATAAAATGTATTATATTTGTAATGCTACAGACTCCAACCGACTGAAAACTTGCAAACCATGGCTTAAAGCTTGGTAGGAAACAATTTAATTGAACAAACCAAATCCTGTCACAAAGTTGTTAAATTTCCAGCCAGAATTTTGCAGATGGCTGCCAAAAACCTTGTATTCAATGTTTGCCAAAATACTTTTCAATAAATATCAATGGGAACGAGATCAACGAGCCTTTGCATACCATTTTGACCGATATTAGAGGCCTGCGGTAAATTTAAATGAGTATTTTTTTTAAATAATTGTAGATTCATGTAGTAATTTTCCCACCCTCGCTTTTGTTTTACTTGCATACGCTGACTCTCCGTGTCCCGTTTATGTGTAAGCGTGAATACGTGTGTTCACGGCCCAGCCCTGCAGCTATGCTGATCCCATCTGTGAACCCTGCCTCCTCACAGCTTGATCCCGCCACCAACATCTATTGTTTGACTAATCCAGGCTATTATCGACGCAGCACCACGACGGGCCCTCGCTGGAGCTCCGGATGGCTCCTGAAACTCTCTCCTCTGAACCGACAGCAATCTAATTACCTCAGAGCGGGGCGGGTAGGAGCGTGCGGCTGGTCGCTACATGTGTTTGTGTTTGACGTTAACAGAGTCCAGTGGATTAGTGGCCTTTCGGTAAATCAGCCACAGGTGGTAATATGAAAATGACGTCAGCATCCTGTTTCAATAGCGGCATCCATAGATTTTCTAATCCAATACGTTTTCCTATTTAAAGCCAGAGGGATGAAATGCTCTGTTTTCTCCTGCCGAATGCCACGCAGGGTAGAGGGAAGTACAGTTCCTTGGAATAAAAAAATATTAAAAAAATAAAAAATCTTACAGTGAACCTTTTTACACTTTCTCACATTACAGCCATAAACCAAAGTGTTTTATGAGGATTTGATGTTAGGGAGCAACACAATGTAGGGCAAATTAGTGACGCGAAAGGAAATGACACATCATCAACAGTTTTTAAAAGCAAACATTTAAGAAATGGGGCGTGGATTTTTTTTTTTATCCCCCTGAGTCAACCCCCTTTTTTTTTTTTTTTTTTTTTAAAAAAAGCACTTTTTGCTTCATGTCTTTTGGAGTGTGTCTCCTGTCTTGTCAGTTTAGCACATTTAAAAAATATCTCAGTCAGGTTTAAGGGAAAGAGTCTGAACATCAATTTCAAGCCTTTCTAGAGATCGTCGATTAGATTTAGACGTGGACTTTGACTAGGCCGTTCTAACAAAAGCATGCATGTTTAGAATCCACTGCACTGCTAGCCTCGTGAGACCATCCTGATCTCGCGAGCTTTCAAGGTTTCACTCGCAGATCAGTCTGGCTACTCTCCGTTAAAGAAAATTTGGAGCCGTTCACCAAACGAACATCCAATCAGCGTTGGCTTTGAAGCGGGTTGAGGTGTGACGCAACGAGAAGCGCGACAGTTCAGTCTAAAGAACATGGCGGCTTCAGCCGATGAAACTAGCGTTAGCGTGGCTGTCGAGCAAGTTTTATCGGAATTACAGAGCATTTCTTTGCTGAGCTAACGAGCCTTTACCTGCAGCAGCAAGAGTAGCTTGGCTTGTGGTTGTGTTTTCGTCGTCACTGTTAGTATGTCATATGCTTCGTTGATCTGATTGGTTTATTTGGCCCGTCTATCACCAACAATGGCCAATCAGCTAACCAGTATTTTCGCCCCTTCCCAAAATTACTTCAACGGAAGGTTTCCAGATGGATATGCGAAGCAAATCCATCTGGCGGAGTCAGGTTACCGCACTGCAGCGCTGGCTGTCTGTTTAGGAGCTGAAGCTGAACCTTCCACCCAGTCTGTAGTCCTTTGCAGCTTCTCATAGCTGTTCTTCTCCCCACAGCATGATGCTGCCACCACCAGGTTTTACATTGGGGACCATTTGTTCATGACGATGTGCATTTTGATGTGCTTTCCAGTTATAGGCCAAAAAAGTCCTGCTTTAGTCCCTGTGGATCTCTGCAGCTCCACAGCTCAGGTGGATGATGTGTGAATCCATGAGCAAAGGAACTGCAGATTTCATAAACATCTTTATTAGAGATGGATTCCTTCATGGATTTGAACTCAGGAGTCTTGTGATTATCCGTATTTCTAGGTAATGAATACTAGTCATTGTATGCAATAAGTATGCAGCTTAAGCATTTTTTATTAAAAAAAATCCTTTACAAAAGCTTTTGACCTACACTTCAAATCAAGGAAGTTGTGATCCTAGTTTTTGAAAAGGCAGTTTTATTGCTTCCTTCAGGTTTTAAATCTGCGAGGCAGCTCGCTTCCTTGAAAGGTCAGGAACAATGTCCAACCTGCTGAGGCCTTCTGAAAATAAATGATTTCTGCTTTCAGTTGTACTTTTCTAAATGTGGACACACTCCACATCCCTTCCTCTCTGTCCTGGCCAGCCTCGGTTCCCAGCAGTTTCGCTATAAACAGCTTTCTCAGAACGCCTGGAGGCTTGTGGTGTAACTAAAGACTTGGCGCGCACACGAACACTTCATGCATATAAAAATCACATATTAAGACAAGGTGCGGGCGCTCGTGTTGTTACCTCCAACGCTGCAGGGCCTTCGCTAACCGTCCTAGCTCAGCTCTCTGCAGGAAAAAGAAATGGGATCTGTGTTGGACTTGCGGTTAATCCGTGCAGCTTTCTGGCGCTCGGCGGGAGGAGCTGAATTTGCAAAGATTCCGACTCCTGAACCCTGGGAACGGTTGATTCTTCATAATTTCTGCTGGTGTGTGTGTGTGTGTGTTTTTGTACGTGCAGATGTGTGAATACCTGGCACGAGCCCGTTTGACATAAGCTGCCAAACTGAGCAGCACACTAATTGCATGCATCCACTGAATCCTGGGACTCAAAAGCCAGAGAGCGTTCTTTGTAGACAGGCGGCCCTTCCCCCCCCCCCCGTGCTTGACATTCTTTAGCCTTGTAAGGCAGATCAGCTTCAGATGTTGATCCAGAAGAGAATAACCACATCTCTCCCGGTGTCTACTGTGCACCACCGCCCTGTCCACAGAGAATAAAAGAAGCTGGTCATGTTGTTCTATAACCCCTCGCTTCACTTTTCCGCCCCGCATCTGGAAAAACAGGCGGACGTACGGCGGCGTCAGAGCTGAGAGATGCGCCGGCGTTCTCCTGAGTAACTGCTTTAGGCCTTGAGGCAGGATTGGATTCCCAGAGGAAGGAAATGCCAGTCGGCACATTCATAGCCATAGCTGCCCAGTCATTATCTCCGGCTGTCCGTGTGAAACATCAGCATGATTTCATGCAAGGAGAAAGGAAGGATTTGCTCCTTTTGGTATAGCTTGCAGGACGTCTGGGCTTGTAGTCGCTGCTTTGTGCCCTGAGGCTTCGTAGCAAGTTAGGCTTGTGGTTTTTGGCTCGCTCCGGCGAATACTTGGAAATGTTTACAGTCATCAGGGTGAAGGTCAGATGTGAGATGAGATCAGCGATGAGTTTCAGCAAGATAAACTAAAGGCAGAACAATAACCAACCTCCATTATTATGAACACTGACACTGAGCAGGTTTCTAGATCAATAAATATGAAAATTCATGTTAGAAACACAATACTTAAATGGTGTATTACTGTTTGCATCATTAAATGCTGAAGTTTTGACCAGACGGGTGTTAAATTTTGACCATTTCAGCTATATTTTTAATCCATCCCTGAGATTTCTCTCCCTTTTCCCGTTGTGTTTCTGTCTGCTGCTCTGTGCCGCTCCTCCCCCCACCTGGTTGGTCAGATTGCATCAGCCTACTTACCTGTCACGCCTGAGCTAACGAGGTCGCTCCAGTTTGTCTACCCCGCGCCATTTAATCCACGCCATATGAGCAATTTGCTTTCTGTTGAAGGTGATCAGATTTGCAGCAGTGGGTGCCTTTCTGTGGGATTCTTATTCTCTCTCTGAACGCATGGGTCTTCGTTTCATTTGTTTGTCACACAAGTGATTTATAAAGCCCTTTAAAACATGCAGATAAGGAGACCAAAGCACATAACAATAAAATCATGAAAACCCTTAAAAAGGATACCAAAAACGAAATAGTTCTGTTAAACAGGAACATGCTTAAGAAGCGTTAAAAGCCCTGCTGAACAAATGCGTCTTCAATTTGTTTTTGAAAAACATTGAAGTCCAAAGGAAGCTGGTTCCAAAGCGTGGGTACCACGACCGAAAAGGCCCGGCAACGCCAGGGTTTAAGGTCGGCCCTCAAAACTACCAATAAAAGCTGACCTAACCCTTAAGGACCTGCCCCGCACACAAACACTTCATATAAATAAGGAGGTGTGAGGCTGTTGAGCGATTTAAAAGGCCCGGAGCTAATTCTCCTCAGGTTTTCTTTACAGTTTAGACTCTAAACACACACAATTCAAGTTAAACAGACCATAGGTTTGAGGTTGCATTGTTAGTTGTGTATTTTTGTCAGTAGGAGAAAAAAAAATCCAAATTAAGACAATAACTTTTTGTTGTTTACTCAATCATCATTGTCACAATTATTGGCACCTTTGATCATTTCCATAAAACACATTAAAAGTAGAATTTGTTTTAAATGTATAGTTTTTTTTTTAGCAGTGAAAACAATCAGTAATTTGTGATTTTCAGTTTTCCTGGGGTTTAAGTTTGACATTTTGCTGGATGTGGACCCTGTTTGTCGCAGTAAAGAGTGCCATCTTGGGCTTCGAAATTCTCCATAACCTCTGTGTTGATTAGTCTCCCTCCCTCAGCTTCCCTGCCTGCATTCTGCCACAGCCGCTCCACACTTCCTCTGACTAGCTCTTCTGGGCCATTTGTCATTCCCGCCCTTTCTGCTCTGTCATTTTTGCAAGTTAAGTTGTGTATACTTTCAGTAGCTCAGTGATGTTTTTATTAAGTAACCTGTCTTTAGTGGAGTTATACTTAGTTGACCACTTTATTGGTGACACTGATTATCTTTTAGATTTTTTATTTTATTTTTTATCTTGAAGAGATACATTCTGTGCTCTTTATGCTTTCAGTACTCAGCTGGTGAAGATTCTCAGTTAGTCATGGTCATTCCAAAAAATGATTCCAAAAAACTCTTTACTTTATGCCAGGCCTATAACAACCCTAACGACTCCTCGTTACAGAGGAGTGGACCAGTTTCGGTTCAATCTGCTGGCTTAATGGCTTTAACGACTTCCCATTACTAAGGGGTTGGACCTGTTTCGGTTAAATTTGCATGTTATCTAAGCCATTCCAAGGCCTTTGTTAGTCAGCAGTATAAAGCTTGGTACTCCACATTACTCCAGACCTTTTGAATTGAGAAAGCTTCCTGGAGAGGAAGCGAAACGTCTTCAACTACGGAAAACAAGTCCAATTGCTTTGTTTTTTTACTTTTTTTGGAATAACTTTCAGTACTCAGTACCGTAGAAAGATTTTTACCCATATTGATTTTACGTTCAGCAATTCAGCAATGGTGATACATTTGCAATGTATGGTGGCAATGGTCCAGCTGTAACCAATGGCCATCATTGGGTAAAATCACACCAGCACTGTTGAATCCAACCCTAGCTTGTTTGCTCTGAACCTCTGACTCGTTTGGAGACGTTTGAACATGCGATCGAACTCTAGAGCAAAACCTATTACCACCTAAAAATTTGTTCCTCGGCTCGCTTTAGGGGAACCAAATGCAGAAAGCTGACCGGATCGATGGTGTTATAGGTAAACACAACCATAACAAATGTACATGTTGCACGATAGCCGTAAGAAATGGCTCATCAAGACTTGGGGTGAGGACGAAGTAAAAGCTTGGACTGAAACATAGTCAGACGAACATATATCACAGCTTCTGGCAAGCACTCAGAAGAATACTGAAGTTTTCAAGCTAACTGGATTCAAACCTAAATCCATTGAAAACCTGTGTGTGGAGCTGAAGACAGCACTAATCTTTTCATGTGAGATTCCACTACTCCAATAAAAGATTGATTTTGCAAAAGCCTTTACCAGGGAAGCTAACAAAGGTGGATGGTTTTCTACTTTCATTTCCAAGACTCTATTCTAGCTACTTTTTGCCAGATTTTTTAAAACAACTTTAGCACAAACTCCCAATGCTGTGGTCAGACACATCTAAAAAAAAAAAGGGGCAACTCTGTAGAGTGCACTTTCTATGTTGTACACGTGTAAACAAGACATGAAATAAATGCATCCAGACTTAAAATTCATATAGTGAGGCTACTGTAGCAGAAAGTAGCCAGGGAACGCATAAACGAGGCCCTTTCATCACTAACGGCTCAAGGATGGTGTTTAAATCAAGCGGAGATGCAACACATCTCTCTCTCCCACAAATCCCTGCGGACAGTATCTCACAGCCACCTCACAGGGTTCCTACTCTTCTCATCAAAACACAGCTCCGAGCTCCAGCCCAACACACACACACACACACACACACACACACACACACACACACACACACACACACACACACACACACACACACACACACACACACACACACACACACACACACAGAAATCAGCAGGGAGGAAATCAATGGCTGCCTCTGTGCTGAGTTGCTGCCTAAGCCATCCCAGTTTGGCTCTTTGAACGGATCAGCGTTATCATTCAAGTGCTTAAATGACCCCCCCCCCCCCACCCCTCCCTCCCTCCCCTACCCCAAGATTGAATGTATCGTTGATTCACCCTCAATCAGAGTAGCAATTACACGCTCCCTAATTATATCTGGTGCAATCTGTGTTTAATTTGATAGCAGACCTGAATTTGTTGTCGACAGTGTTCCCCTCCGCGGCGCAGGAGAAATGAAAAGTCTTTGTGCTGCCCGTGGCTGCAAGACATGCGCGCACATTCGGCCCCCGCTAGCAGTCCACATCCTCAACGTTTAAGAGTGTAATATCGAAGCAGGAAAGGGCCCTAATTGCGGTGGTGTGAGCATAGCAGAGTGTTGATATCTGCTCTGTGAGTCAGGCAGAGT
The DNA here is from genome assembly GCF_011125445.2 of Fundulus heteroclitus. Lineage (NCBI taxonomy): Eukaryota > Metazoa > Chordata > Actinopteri > Cyprinodontiformes > Fundulidae > Fundulus > Fundulus heteroclitus. The sequence goes on along the minus strand of NC_046382.1, from coordinate 10,503,961 downwards.
GCTGCTCTACAGAACAAAGCCTTAGGGTTAAGAAATTGTCTTCAAATCTCAAAATATATAATATATATATAATATATGTATAAAAAAATTTGTACAAAATGTGAAGCGTCACAGAAAAACTCATTAATAATAATCCATACACTAATATAAACTGATTAAATTCAGTTTCAGCTTGTTTTGGGTTCGCTTCAGAGCTGAGGAGCGTAGAAACCTTTTAAATGCTGTCTCAACTTGTTTAGTTCTGGTTCTGAGAACACCGTGTGAACCGGTCTCTGATCACCTGAGGGGTCCATATGGTTCATATTTCCAGTAATCAGGCCTGGGTGTGGCAAGAGAAATCAAACCAGAAAGTTCTCTTAAGCACCGTTAATGCATGATTTAACAGGAGGAGCACATTTTATTTTTCTATGTATTTATTTTATTTTTTTACAAAGGGTCACGTTAGTTCGGATAGCATTTTTACTCTTAATATATGAAAACATACGTTCAAAAATGACCTGTGGATTTACAGAGGTCTTCTTTTTTGCAAATTAAAACTTTTTGATGACATGAAACAATGACAAAGAAGCTAAAAAGATATTTAAGTGTGCACTTCATATAAAGCCTTTTTTCAAATTTGCACCAACCACCCCAAGTTACAGTATTTTCAATACTCTTTAAGAAAATTATGTATCACTATATTTAGCTAGTGTACTAATGTTTAGCATTTAACAATAACATTCATATTTAAAAAAAACAAGAACCTTGGAACAAAATGTGCTTGACTGGTAATGTGAGCTAATCTTAAATCTGATACAATAAACTGTTGCAACATTTGCAGGAGTCCTTGTGCAATAAAACTCTCCATTGCTCCATGAGTTGGCTAGCTTGGTTTTTGTGACAATGTAATTTCTCATGCAGCTATTTTCATTTATCGTTTTAAGGGGAAAATATGTGCCTCATACATTTTAAGCCGTTTGAGGAGTGGTGCATGGAAGTGGAACGAGGATTATGAATAAACTCCAAGGATTTGTTACCTTTGCATGAATTGCCTCCACCTTTGCAGCTCAGAATGTGACTCAGAAAACAGTTTTAAAGAGTTTTCACAATCTGATTTATCATTTTTGTGTCAATGCACGGCAGTCCTGCTGCAGAAATGGACAACCAAGAATACCGGAGTGATCTGAAAATGCATTCACAGGAAATAATGCCACAATTATGACAGTATTGAGTAGAGGATCCCGCCCACCGTCAAACATCTCTGCAAATAAAGATTAAACCTTTCTCACATGTCAGATGAAAGTCACTGAAAGCCAGGAAAGGGTTTAAAGAGAGCCTGCCAATACAGGCATGCATATGGCTTTCTATTCTTTGAACTATAGTTTTCTATAGTTCAAAGAATAAGGATGTATGTACTGTAAAATCTTTGATTTGTCCTTGATGCTTGCATGAAATTGACTCCCCCTTTTGCCTCGAAGGCTTCGAGTTCAAGCCGTCCAATTAATACAAAATCCTAAAGGTCATTTGACAAAAAGGACAAAATGAACTTTTTGCTGAAGTAACCATAAAAGTATTAATGTTATATGCAGAAAAACTGATTTCTGTGAGTTTGGCTCAGCATGCAATGTTTTTATCTTACAGTAAAAACTGTTCCATGAGGTCTCTGATATCACAGTCTGTTTGTTTCGAAATACTCAATAGCTGTGCTGACTAATGTAACAGGATGCATGAAACGTACACCAGCGATGACTAAATGTTTGCCTTTTGTGAGCTGTTGAAAATGAGTCAGCGTCGACGCATGACCTCCAACCGCGAATGGCCTAAGAGCTGAGCCCGGACGGCACCTGGAAATCCTTCATTGTTTCACAAGAAAAAAGTGGATATCAGCACAGAGTCATGAAAAAGACACAGATGCTTTTGTGTAATTCAAGCACTTTTTGTTAGCTGCTTGGCTCAGTGGAACACTATTGTTCCTCTATCTCTTTCATTGGTTACCTTTAACTTGTAAAAGGTTATTGTCACCACGGAAGAACATCTTTGGCATTTGGGATTTTATTTTTTTTTGCGTTTAGCTTTTCAGCCTTATAACCTAGTTTTATTTGTTAGCTAATGCTAAGCTAAATGGTCTAAGTGAAAGAAATCTGCATGTAGCGGGTACATTTTTATTTCTCATAATAGTCACTTGGTGAAATCATTGTTTTGTCCTTGATGTTAAAAAATAAGCACTTTGTTTTATACATTTTTTGTTATTTTACTGTGAATACTATAAAACGTTTGCTAGCTAATGTGATGGGCTAACATTACGACAGAAGCAGCAACTTATTCCTTACATTTTTCTGTGTTTTGATTGTGTCTTCATTTCCGTGCTTAATTTAGGCCAATAGCCACTTTTTTCCACATGCCCATGTGTGTATTTTAAAACACGCACTTCCTTTCCTGTCTCTGTGTTTATTCAAATTATTAAAAAAATTGACATTCTAAAAATGCATTTCTCAAAAATGTGGTGTAGTTTCCGGAATGATTATAGCCTATACGGTTAATTGATAACATAAAGTAAAATAAAACTGTTGAAGAAAAACAACAAATTGATTTAAGATTGCATTTTTAGATACTGAAACTGTCAATGAGACAAGAACAACTGAAGATGTTGATTTCTTTAGATAATGGCATGAATGAACCTATCATCTTGACAAAATGAGCAAAAGATTATAGCATTTAAGTAGAGAAAAAAATATACAATTTCAACAAAGCAAGCTGTATTTATGACTAGAACCTAAAGATTTTTGAACATACATAAGAATTCCTTTACTTCAATGGGGAAATTTGGGTGTGACAGTGGCAAACACACAGACAGTTACACACAATTATTATGACATGAAAAAGAAGAAAAAAGAACAAACTAGTCTAATCTAAAATTAGCTCTAACACGAAACACTAAGATTAGAAGATAAAAAAGTAAATACCAGAGCAGATATGTACATATTGCACAGTGGAAAAAAGTTTTAACAATGGAAAGGACTCCAGGTCCACGATATGCAATGTGCATGATAGTGCAGAAGCCGTCCAGAGTAGCTAAGGTGTGTGCTAGCTAGCTTAGCATCTGGGAACAGTGTAAACATTTAATGATCATATCAGATCCTGTGCAGCTATCAGCATGATGTAAACAGTTATTAAGTCTGTAGTGAGCAGCAGAGATTATAAAGTCTGACAGCAGCCTGGAGGAAGGACCTGCAGAAACGCTCCTTAGAGCATCTGGGATGCAGCCGTCTGTCACTGAAAGAGATCTCCAGCTCTGCAACAACTCCATGGGATGGAAGACGTTGTCGATTGTTAAAATAGTAAAACAAGCCTGAAATTCTGATTTATAAAGATATTGAGTTAATGAACATTTGTCATGATAAAACGGCCTCAAGATCTAATAAGATATTCAAACAGTTGTCACGACAGCACAACCTCAAGACTTTATGCAGACATACTGGAAAAAAAATCATCAGTATTATGGACACAGGACCTTGATGTTTTAAGATTACGAGACTATGGTCATGGTGTAACTAGTTCAAGATCATATCTGTACGTATTGAAATAATGGGCAGTTATGAGGAAAGAATGAGCACAATATTTTAGATTTCTGTAGCTAATGAGGGAATAAAACTTTGTTATCATCAAAACAAGATCAAGATATATTTATTTATAATTACTTATACAGTTATTACAATGAACCAAACCTAAATTCTCAAATTCTCTCTAGATTATGAGGTAATGACACTGCGGTTTCAACCAACCAAGCTCAAGACATTATCTCGCCAGATGGAGATAAGTCAAAAGGTTATGGCAACATCTAGATTAACTTTGAGACCTTGCTATCTTTGATGAGATGTTTAAGCTGTAATTCAAACAAATTGAGCACAAAGATTATCTGGACATGTTGTGCTAACCTTATAAATAACGAACAACATTTTGAGATAACAAGATAGTAAAACTAGATTATGACTAAATGAGCCTTAGCTATTAGGATTTTAGCATAATGAGATACTTAAACTGGTATTCCAACAAAATAAGTATCTGTATCTAAAACGCTGAGATAATGAACAGGTGTAACAAAACAAGCTTATAAGCTGTTGATTTCTCAAGATAATAAGAAAATTACTGTTATTAAAGCAGAAATAACCTCCAGATCTTCTATTTTTTAAGACAGTGAGTGGATGAAACTGTTGCCAAGACAAAACGAGCTGGAGATTTGACTTGTCGAGGTAATTTGACCTCGTCACAATATTGTCATCGTGAAAATGAGATGAGATGGCTGTGCTTATCTTCCAAAAATCTCTTCCTAGCACCCACTGAGTAAGCCTTTGGTTGAATTGTCACACCAACCCTGCAGTTTACCTACTTAGTTTTCAGTTTTGTGGTCTTTGACTGACTGAGTTAAACACCCATAGTTACAGTGTTGTAACTAGTTACATAGTTACAACACCCATAGTTACAGTGTTGTAACTAGTTACATAGTTACAACACCCATAGTTACTCTCTTACAGCTTCATTTATACCATGAGAGGCTTTGTTTCAGGTAGTAAAATTTATTTATGCACAGCAACTATACCTGACAACCAGAGATGGGTAGTAACTAGTTACATTTACACAGTTACATTTACTTCAGTGGACTTTCTAACAAAATGTACTTTTAGGAGAAGTTTTACTGCACTGTACTTTTTTCTTGAGTTATATTATCTCTCAAGTATTGTTACTCTTACTTGAGTTAAATTTCTGGCTACTCTACGTGCTGTGAGTAACTTCATGAATAAAGAAAATACTAGTTTTAACCAAAATAAATGCACCAGAGAGACAAAAACCTAGAGTTTATTTTAAAGTGAGACTTCTTGTTTGGAGACAAGCTTTGTTATTTTAATGTTATTTTTTTTATCTGCTGAGCTCATTGAGCCATTTGGAGGACAACTGAACGTACAGTAAACAGTAGATGTTGTCATTGGAAGTACTTTGCACTGTTCTAACCTCTGTATATATATATATATATATATATATATATATATATATATATATATATATATATATATATATATATATATATATATATATATATTTACTGCTGTAATATGTTTTTATGTTGGAAAAAGATTTAGAAAAGTCATTATTCAGCCTGAATTTGTTATTTTGTAATTATATTTGTATTTTACCTTTTTTTGTCTTTAAAATACCAGAATTTGCACATAACCTTATATATATTTTTGTCTGTCCAATTACATAATATTTAAATCTAAATCATCTTTCGCTGTGATTAGTTACTCAGTACTTCTTACTGACTACTTTTTTACTCTTACTTGAGTAATTTCCTGGCTGACCACTTTTTTCGTTTTCCTTCAGTAGAAATTTGTAGAAGCAGTGCTGCTCTTACTTTGAGAACAATTTCTGGCTGCTCTGCCCACCTCTGGCTGACAACACCCTGTTAAATGTTTCACTCAGATACCAAAAACTGGAAGAAAATCAAGCAAGCTGTTTGAGTCTGGAAAGGTCTGGCTGGTGTTTTGTTTCTCTCCTGGGCCAACCATGTTCTCTTTCTCCTGGCTTCTGGGTTATTTTTTTTTTCTGGGTTTGGAGTTTTATTCTGGTTAGTCGAACTGAGGTTGCTGTTTGATTTTCTCCTTGTACAAATATCAATCTTACTTTCATCGCTTTGATTTGCTTTCTGCCTGACTCATGTCCAGTTCGATGCCTTGTGGTTCTTTGTGTTCTGTTTGACTTTTGGTTGGACATTTCTGCGTATTCAACACACCTGGCCTCAAACTGTGCTTCCCACACCTGTTTGTTTCCTTTCACTGCCCTCGGTGTTTGCAGTCCTTCGGGTTCCTTTGTTCTTCACCAGATCTCGTTTCATTTTCTCCTTTGGTGTCCGGTTTGCGTTGCTCCAGCCTCGTTCTAGGGTTTGATTTAGCTTCTTTTACATTTCTGTCCTCTGCATGTGCGGCCTCCAGGAATAACGAAGCATAATACTCGGTTCTCACAGCCCAACCTGCCTTGGGCTTTAACGGTTCCACCTTCATGTCCTCCTTACTGCACCAACCGTGAGATGAGCTCTCCCCTGTTTCCGCTTCCTTCACGGCGCTTTAAGCTGTATCTCTTTGTCGTTACAGAGTCGCCGCGCTGAGTTCGTCCTTCAAAAATTACTGACAAGTGTGAAGGTCTGGAAGGTCAGCAGGTTATGGTTAGAGCTAATGATGTGTAAAGCTGTGCTGGAGGAGGTGGGTGAGGGTGAGAGGGGCCCGTGACAGCTGTCACACTAACAAACGCCTCGCTCTGTCAATGGACGCTTGGCGACGAAAGGTGGGGGCAGGCAGGCGGGGGAGTGTGGGGGGGGGCTGCCTCACCACCCAGCTGCTGCAGGCTTGTCACTCAGGATGTTATCACAGCCCCTCATCTGGACTGGATGCTGGGCGTTGGCTGAGTGCTGGTAGCTGCACATCTCCACAGCGACTGTCTTCCAGCAACAGGAAGTGAGCCGTGATGATGACCCTCCGCAGCTATTTGCCGAGCAGCGAGCTCGGCCCAGAAGGCCCAGAACCCTCCGGGGGGGAGGGGGGGATTTTTGAAACGGCACGTCGTTCACAAATTTTTAGATGTTCTGCCGCTAAGTCTGGTTGGTTTTGATTAAACACACGCAGGCCTTCGTTTCCAGTTGAGAGGTAGTGCGTAAAAAAAGAAACAATCTCAGTCTAAAAAAACTCACTGGAGAAGGAAATGCAATGCTGCCACCCAGTGGTGAAGATCAGGCAACTGACCCAATTAAACAAAATTTTTTCTTGATTGGCTAATCGCAGAGTCAATTCATGCCATTGTAAATCAGACTAAAGCTTCACGTTTTTAGATCAGATGGATTAAAGGTACTTATTTATTACTTTGTTCAAATTCAGAAGTTTAGACGCACCAATATTATCAATGTTTAGAAAGCGCAGACACTGATATCCTGGCTCTGTAATCTTTGGATAGATCCGTAACATTTGAGCTATTTGGAGGGACAGTTGCTTAGGCATTATTAGATGACCCCTGAAACACACTGCTTCTCTTCTGTAACATCATTGGTGAATTAGCCTAGGTGAGATAAGATAAGATAAGATAAGATAAGATAAGATAAGATAAGATAAGATAAGATAAGATAAGATAGACTTTATTGATCTCACAGAAGAGAAATTCACATGTCACATTGGCTAAATAATTAAAAGAAGATGCCAAAAGGAGGAAAAGGTGCATGAGGTATATACAGTGCGTCCACATATATACAGTGGAATGTAAAAAAGCAAACAAAAAGGACATAAAAAAGAGATTTAAAATGACTTATATACATTTAAGGTGACTTGATATACATATGGATTTGACGTTGTACATTAAAGTGGTACCAGGTAAAGAACAACAGTGAGGTAGTGAGATAACTATAACAGCTGAAGTCACTTATTTAACTGGATTATTGCACAGGGTATTAAATAGTAATTGCACATTAGTTATTGCACAAGTTATTGCAGTTATAGTGCAGCTTTGTAAAGTCTGATAGTAGCGCTCCATTTTACAGACAGGATGTCTAAGTCTTGCACTGAAGGAGCTGCTCAGCTCCTCTACAGTCTGGTGCAGGGGGTGGAAGGTGTTGTCCATGATGGATGTGAGCTTGGACAACACCCTCCTCTCAGCCACTTCCTCCACAGAGTCCAGAGTGCAGCCCAGGACAGAAGTGGCCCTTCTTCACCAGCTTATTCAGCCTCTTTCTGTCCCAAGGTATCAGGACGATAATCAAGAACCTGCACAAGCCTGGTTCATCCTCAAGTGGAGTTTCCAGGCGCCTGAAGGTGCCACATTTATTCAATAAAACAATACAAGTCTAAACTCCATGGGACTTTACAGCCATCATTTTAATTGTTATTTAATTAATCCTTTATTTATACAGGTTAGTCTCATTTACAAGAGAGACCTGTTTAAACAGAATGCAACAATTTATAGTGAATAGTGTCTCAACATTTGGTTTAAAATTTCATGACAAAAGTAAGATACTGTGGTGGACCACTAGGGGGCTCCACTCTCCCTCAGTGTAGAGGATGTAGCGATTTGAAAATATCTTTGTTCAGTGGTGTATTTATAAATATATTTTTCTGACAGTTGATCTTTGTGGGAGTAGAGTAAAAGAAGTGTGTGAACCTTCCCTCTTTTGTGTCGTCCTTTTCCACTTCTCCACAACACAAATATCTAAATAAGACAAGTACATTTTCCTGTATACTCAGTCTGTAGTCCAAAAGATCCACAGAGGTGACAAGTTCTCTGTCCAAAAGTTGAACGTGTTTTGGCGTAAGAAATGTGGGAATCAGTCCCAGAAAAGACAGATTATAGTTTGTGAATATACTCAAGAACAGGGACCTTACGTTTTGGACACATATCCTGTAGGTTGTAGTGACGCCTCCAAAAGGGAACAGCCGAAATGACTCCCATCCTGAGGTCTGAAGGCCAGAAAGGCCGGACGGTGGAACGACATCAGGAATGTTGAGATGTTGAAGCAGCAACATCACCTAGAAAGTTAAAGGTTAGGCAGAAATAGTCCCACAAATGGACAATGACCTGAAGACTCTGGAGGATTTGTGGCTGGAGTCCAAAAGGTTGCCTCTACAAGTGTGACTGAGTTACAGCAATTCTGTCTGAAGGAATGGACCAAAAATGATAGCTGACTGTCATAAGAAGCTCAAAATGTTTGGCCCAAGTCATACAGCTTGAAATGCAAGTTTACCAAAAGGTAAAGACATAAATGTCCACTGCTCTGTCCCGTTTTAAATGTAAATAACACTGACCGCAAACAGGAAAGGTTTAGTTTGATTTTAGTTTGACAGTGAGAAAAAGGGTTATGTTGTTTCTTTATAATAGATAGATAGATAGATAGATAGATAGATAGATAGATAGATAGATAGATAGATAGATAGATAGATAGATAGATAGATAGATAGATAGATAGATAGATAGATAGATAGATAGATAATTGCTTTATTGATTCCCGATAGGGGATATTTATCTGCCCGACAGCATAGATAAAATAAATCAAAACATGTAAAATAATAAATAAATATTGTTAATAAATGTGTGATACAAAGCAAATCTAGCCTCTTTAAATAACCTGAGACTAATAATAAACTGGAACATATTTAAATAGAGCAGGTCCAGATTTCAAATGCTCATCTCCAAGTTTGCCTTTAAGTTTTTTTTTTTAAGGTGAACTACATCTTAGGTTTCAGAGTAAATTTTATATAGTGAGTTATATGATTTTTTTTATTATTTCATAATTTGTTTGTTAACATAATACACGAGTAAAGGTTTTAAATCCAGTTTTAATCTTTTCCTCCTGCTGTTGTTTTTTTTAGAGGTGCTGTTGCTCCCTCTAGTGGTAAACAGAGTAAGTGGCAACATTCTGACTACTTGAGACCAGCAGCTAAATATGTTACTGGAGGGTTTTTTTAAAGGTAATCTATAGAAACTTGCATTTGTTTTCTTATTTAGTGCGTTTGTTCATTATTTCTCTCAGTCATTATGGTGGTAACAGGGCAAATTAAGCTTTTCTGAGATGGTGAAGCATAAATCAGTTTTGATTCATCCTCCATAATGTTTGACTCTATCACTGTATAAAAATAAACGTAATAACCAGTCAGGGCTTCTGTTGTAGCCTGCAGTTGGCTGAAAGTGTTCCTCCCGATGGTCCTCCATTACAGCTTTCATATAGTTGTTAGCTTTTCTACTCTTCATTATTTATTTTTTAAATTCAGTATCACTGGAGGGTTTTCCAGCATGCGGACTGTGAGATTCCATGCCACAGCATCTAAATCAGATTTAAGTCCAGACTTTGACTAGGCCACTCAAAAACCTTTATTTCCTTTGTCTTTTGCTGGTTTTGGAGTTTTTTCCCCATCATTTGGAGATAGACCTGCTGCTGTGCTTTGGTTAATTGTTCTGCTGCTTGAGCCAAATGGGCTCCAGCCAAATGTGAACGTTCCCAGTTAGGATTTCTTGTCACCACCACCATGTTTGGCTTCCACTGTGATGTGCATTTTACTGAAAATATTTTTTTTTGAGTTTTACACCAGATGTAACAGGTGGTGAGACTTAAAAAAAATTATATATATATATATATATATATATATATATATATATATATATATATATATATATATATATATATATATATATAATTTTTTTTTTATTTGAAAACAGCATCTGTAAGATCTTCCATAAAGCATTTGCAAAATTCTACACATTTCTTCTAAATCTTTTAATTCAATTCAATTTTCAATTAAATTTCATTTATATAGCACCAATTCATGAAACATGTCATCTCAAGGCACTTTACAAAGTCAAATGCAATCATATTATACAGATTGGTCAAAGATTTCCTATATAAGGAAACCAGTTGATTGCATCAAAGTCTTGACAAGCAGCATTCCCTCCTGAAGAAGCGTAGAGCCACAGGGAGAGTTGTCAGCATTGTACATGGCTTTGCAGCAATCCCTCATACTGAGCAAGCATGAAGCGACAGTGGAAAGAAAAACTCCCCATTAACAGGGAGGAAAACCTCCAGCAGAACCAGAACCAGGCTCAGTATGAACGGTCATCTGCCTCGACCGACTGGGGGTTACAGAAGACAGAGCAGAGACACAACAAGAGAGACTAAAAGCATAGAAGCACACATTGATCCAGTAATCTGTTCTACATTAGATGGTAGTAGCAGGTGATCTGTCTTCCCTGGATGATGTTACAGCTAACAGAACGCCAGACCAGGTGTTCCTACTATGAAGAAAAAAAAAAAAAAAAGAACAGAAAGTTTTAGCCAATGCTTTCTATTTAATGTTCAATTTACACTCAATCCGGCTGCCATCCTCATGAGAGATGGATCCCGACACGAAGAGAAGAACCTGGACAGCAGGGTGGCAGACCGCACGTGACCTTGCATATCGTAGAACATCTTCAGGGAGGAATGAGCAAGGAGAACATTTTCAGGAGCCTGTCTTGTGTGCAGCAGCAAACTGGGTAAACTCTGTTGATTTCTACCGCCATCCTCTGGATGAAATGAAGAATACAACCAATCCTCTCAGCGTTCTCCTAACAGCTTTCCTGAATCATCACCATAATCCAACATTCTGCATTTGCACGGAGGATCTGGAAAAAAAAAAAAAAAAAACATCCATCTTCCATGGATGGCGCTGGTGGTATGAAGATTTCTAAGCTTTATTTGGGCTAAATGGCTTTTTTCACAAAATGTTCCAACAAAAAGTCGGTCATGGAATCAAAATCCTGAGGTCACAAATCAGGAAATTCGTTTCTTCAATCCAAGCAAAGCCTCCAGTTGATGCCAATTAAGCCCCGGTCTGCCGGGACATTTACATAAGGCTCTGGAAGCAGCACAGAGTGTGGCTTGTTTCCCGTTTTGGCAGCGGCTGTTTCCTAGATACACACAAGCCTGTTTTCAACACCTTCAGGAGCTTTGTGTTTGACAAGCAGCAAAAACACCAAAAAAAAAAAAAAAAAAAAAAAAAAAAAGGGCCTAATCCTGTAGGTTTATATTTAGAACAGCTGTCTCATTACAAGAACTCTGTATTACCGGGTCGCTTGCTTGACATATTTCCATTTATGCTTTTAGTTTTCAGGAGAAGGGCTGGGGAAAGCTGATCTTTTTCTTTTTCTTTTTTTTTTTTTTGGTAGTTTTATTTTACTGCTGCGGCTAAAACGGCTGCTGTTTGTGGGTGTCAAGGTTCAGAGATGCTTTATTGGCACTGTAAAAAAAGAAGAAGAAAAAAGTGATACGATAAAATTTCAAAGAACACCAAACATTTATATGTAAAGTTCTTCCCATTCTCACAGCACACACTCACATATACACCCCCCCCCCCCCCCCCCCCCCCAGTAGAAACTTTAATTATTTACAATAAAAACAGGTAGGAACTATCATCTGGGTTTAAAATCGATTTAAAAAGAGGCAACAGTTGTTAATTGATGACAATTTTAAATAGCTTACAAAAAGAATTGAGCTTCTGCCTTTACACAAATATAATAAAAAACTTTTTTTGCGTTTATATTTAGAAAAATACTGCAGTAGCTAATACATAGTTATGTAACTTGAACTTTTCACATTTTTTTCACGTTACAATCACAAATTTCTCTGTTTCTAAGGGGGCTTTATGTGACGAGTCAAAATAAAGTGCAGCGGAAGGAAAGTGGTACATGGATTAAAATTCACAGATTCTCAGTTGTATCTAGGTCTGGACTTTGACTGGACCGTCCTAACACAGCCATCCCATTGTAGCTTTAGAAAGCTAAGTTTGGGTTTTAAAAGGCGTTATTCGCTGTCTTCCTCACATGGATTCTTTACCAGACACTCAAGACCTCCACAGAACGGAATAAATTACTCAAAGGCTCGAGATGTGTAGGGAATTAGCTCATTTAGGGGTATCAGAAGAATGTTTGCTGAAATCAAGTAAAAATCTTCTACGATCTTGCTTCCGCTTCACACTGACATCATCACCAGATGGGGAAAGACTCCAGTGCTGGGAATACTCCTGTGAGGAGCTTTATATCTGCTACAGCTCAGATGAGGACAGGAACCTTTGCAGAAGAAGATGGCCCTTCCTCATTGTGTTTACGTCACCTCTACGTATATTATACCAAGAGTTTTGCCTACATGACAAACTGTGACAAAGCTGTTTGGCAACTGGAGCAGAAAAAACTAAAACAACAGAAGAAGATGCCAGTAAACCTGCAGAACACTTGGACGCAGTACAAGAGCAAATCAATACAAAAAAATATCTATTTTTATGGGAAAGCATGCAGATAAAGTCCTTTCCTTTTCAAAATGTGGATGCCTGAGAGCAGCAAAGTGGAAAGACTTGTACTTTTATACAGGCAGTGTCATTGCTCGTAGTTTCCTTCTTAAGTCATTTCAGGGCAGCAAGGAGGCCGTCTTCAATCAGTTGAGTGTCTCGGTGCGCTTGATTAAACAATGTTAGAAAAAGGCGAAAAACAAGGCAAAGTTTCTTCAACATCTCCTGATCCAAGGGCTATAAAAGTATTCACACCCCCTGGAACGTTTCCACATATTGTCACGCTACATCTGAAAACCTTATGAAGGAGGAAGAAAACGATACCTTTACAAATATGAATCTGGAAAGTGTGCCGTCCATTTTTATTTGTGCCACTTAGCTCTGATACTACTAAATAAAATCCAAATGAACAGCCGGGCCACGAGTGCATTAATCAGAGAATCAGCCAAGAGGCCCATGGCACCTCTGGAGTAGCTGCAGGGATCCACAGCTCAGGTGGAAGAATCTGTAGACTGGACTCCTGCAAGTCATGCCCTCCAGTGCCAGAGGTATCCTTTCTTAATCTTCTGCCCTTTCCAATTCTAAACATCTGTATATAAATAGCCTCTAACAACATGTATATTTTGAAAGATGGCGCTAGTTTTATGATTTAGGATTTTTTTTATATGTATCAAACTGTGATGGACTTTGCACCTAAGCTTTTCACTCTACTTTTACACCCGTGCTAATGCGACGTAACAATGAAGCGGTTTGAAATGGGCTAGATGAAAGCACTTACAGTCATGTTCAATAAAGCAGAATATGTGTTCTGATGAGGCTCGTTTGTGGGATTCAAATTACCTTTCTATAAAAAAAAAAAACTTTAGGAAGGTATTAAAGGGTCAACGTGTAACTAATTTAGCTTTTAATTAGCAAACATCAAGTATTGCTTTCATAAATACATATCTTGCCAAAGTCCAATTAAAAAAACTGTTGCATCAAAAACAAAAGAGTCCTGACAGCTTAGAATGGGTAGTTTATAAATAGAGAGGTGGCGGTGCACCCAGTGAAAGACGCCATGTTGCGTCGCCAGTTTTTATTACAGTAGCTGAAAGGGGACAAACTTGCCTATCTGTCTTCTATTTGGAGACACCCTGTTGGTGGAGGAGGAGAAGAAAACAAGCTAAGACGACCGTAGATCAGTCTATTTGCCATTTTCTGTTGAAGTGGAGGACCATCCATAGTCTTTGCCCAGCGAGAGGGAAGAGAAAGTCACAGAGAAAAGAAAAAGTAGTAACAGACTGTCTATATCGGTGCAGCTATTATTACCAGGTGGTGTGGAGATAATTAATGAGGGAGCGGGGATTCAAAACGGATGAGGAGGTTTCAGGCTTGCTGAACAGGTATGTTATTTCAATATAACACTGAAGTTTATTTCGGCTTTATGTGAGAAACAAAGCAATGTAGATCAGAAACTACTCTGTCCTCCCGGCAGAGATGGCTAGTTTGTTCGTCTTCGTCTCCCTCTCACTTCATCAGATGATCTCTGAGTCTGCAGGTCACCAAAAAGCATTTCACATGATGACCGCAGCTATTGGCTATTAGCAGTAGCTTGGTACCAGATACACGGAGGACATACTTGTTGACATTTTCACATTTATAACACTCCGCAGCTTCTGTAGTAGTTATTACGCGCTTAGCGGCGTAATAACTACTTTGATGCGCCACTAGATGGGTGTAGATCTCACAAACTGGCACTTTAAACATACTTTTCACCAAGCTAATATTTCTGTATTATATTCTCCTTTTATTGTTTTTGATGTAATATTTTATTATTGTTAAATGTTGTGTTTTCATTAGCTGTAAGTGGAAGAAATAAAGTCTTGTAAACATGTGATTTATGGAGTCGGTCTGTATGTTGGAGTGTCCTAGTGAAGTCAAACCAAAAAGGCAGCCGAGAATTGGCTGCCAAGTTTGGAAATCGATGCTCAGATGCTCTCCATCAACCTGGCTAAACCTGAGCTGAAGAATAGGAAATAATTTGGCTCCGAAGATTTGAAAAATTGGTAAAGACATGCCCTTTCAACTGTAATTCAAGTAAAAAAAGTTTTGCTACAAAGTACTGACCCAGGGGAGGGGCTGGAAACAAACGTACAGCATGCTTTTCATATTTTCCTTATGGATTAGATGGATTAAATGGTCCTTTTCCTTTATAAGGAGCACCGTTGTTTCTATCACATAAAGACACAAAATCCCAACCCACTGCAGTTTGGAAAATCTTAATCTGTTGGTTTAGCATTTCTATTCCTGCTTTCTGTTGGTTAAAGCTCATATCTGGGAGGAAAAATATCACAAAGCTATGTGCTATTACGGGCCGGGTTGCATCAGTCTGTCTCCGCTAAACTAAAAATGATTCAGGCCATGCTTCTGGCCTCCTTCAGAAAATAACTGACCTTTTCTCCCGGTAGAGGATCGTGTTCCCAATTAATTGGTAGGGGAAGGCTAAATTAGTAATGGAGCAATATTCTGAAGTCCCCACTGGGAGCTCAGAAATAGGTTTCCTCGCTGTGGGATCCACTCTGGCCAAGAGAGGGAGGTGCAGAAATGTGCCAGAGATTTAAGATCAGAGTCCAGGCAGAACAGAAGAAGCTAATTTCGTGCATTGACCCAACTACAATGATGTGATAAGATTCACTGAAGTCCCCAGCAAATGACAGCCCAGCATGTGGACTGAACGCTTTGCTTTTAGAGGACATGGTGCTCAGGTTACGTTTCAGTGTACCTGTTTATATTACGATTTAACACGTGCAACACAACAGGTATTTGTTCCCAAAGCTGGAAACCGGCCACTTCTTTCAACTCTTTCATCCAGCAACTTGCCTCGTGAACAATGGGCCAATCTTAAAGCTCAATAGTCATAAATCCACCACAGCCAGGTAAATAATTTAAACAAAAAACACAGTGTTTATCCTGGGAAGTTTACACAGCGGACTGCCTATTGTGTGCTTATGGAGGCAGATTGTCAAACGAAGGCTGACTTTTATTATAAAACATAAAACGGCAGATGCTGTGAGGCAAGATGTCAAAAGGCATTTATCAAAAGGAGTGGCATAAATAGATAAATAACTAAATCTGTCACCATGGGCGAGACAAAGTAAAGCATCTGTTGAGGAAATTATATAAACCAGAGGTCAGATAATGACTTGATGCATCAAGACCCCATGGACTTTTATCTTTTTATGGACGTTTATCCAGTTTTGACTCCATGTTTTTAAGTAGTTCCTCTGTTTCTTCTTGCATTGTTTTTCATACCTCTGTCTCATTAACCAGTTGGCCTCACCTCCTTAGTCTTGCTCCACTCACAGCGGCTGTTCGTCGTGTTTATCAGACTCACGGTTTCCTGGTTCCTCTAATCACCTCCCCGGCATTTATTTGCCATCAGTTTCTGTTGCTCCTTGACAGATCCCCGTTTACCTCCACCGTGTTTTTGTCCTTCTGTTAACTTTATTTTTCCCTCCGTGTTTTCTCCCTGTATGTTTCTCCACCTAACTGCTTTTTTCTGTGAGAATGAATTTTAATGATATTTATTTCAGACACACAAGTATGTATTAAATGACAGTATTTGTCCATGTAATATAAATTAAAACAATTTGAAAAGGGAGTATTGGCAGAAACAATAAGCTTATAATGCCCACCCTCCAATTTACATTGGACTAGAAAAGAAAAAAGAGATGGCTACCTTTTATAATACATACCAAAATATGGTTTTAGGAAAATAATATTCTACAACAATAACATTTTGAAAAAAAAAGGTAATGCACCCAATATCTTACTGCTCTTAATTGCATTCACATGATTCATCATTTTTAATCACATTATTCCTAAATATGTTTTTAAACCTTATTAACGTTGTACGGTTTTTTAGCTCCAGATCTAGTTCGTTCCATACATCAACCTCTGTAGGGTGCCGGTTTGTTAGGTCTCCATGCTATTGCTCTTAGACAACATTTCTCCTCAGTTCCAGATTTTCATTCCATAAATCACTCTAAATCACTCTTTTGAGTTTTGGCCCGACCGTCCCCCATTTGCCTTTTTCAATGCTTTATCATCCACCATCCATCTTCTTGATGGTGGATGAGAAAGATTCTATCAATCTTCTTCCGCTTATCCGGGGGTAGCAGCTTCAGTAGGGAGGCCCAGACGTCCCTCTCCCCGGCCACTTGGGCCAGCTCCTCAGGAGGAATCCCAAGGCGTTCCCAGGCCAGCCGGGAGACATAGTCCCTCCAGCGTGTCCTGGGTCTTCCCCTGGGCCTCCTCCCGGTGGGACGTGCCCGGAACACCTCTCCAGGGAGGCGTCCAGGAGGCATCCTGACCAGATGCCCGAGCCACCTCAACTGGCCCCTCTCGACGTGGAGGAGCAGCAGCTCTACTCTGAGTCCTCCCCGGATGACTGAGCTCCTCACCCTATCTCTAAGGGAGAGCCCAGACACACTACGGAGAAAACTCATTTCAGCCGCTTGTATCCGGGATCTCGTTCTTTCGGTCACGACCCAAAGCTCGTGACCATAGATGAGGGTAGGAACGTAGATCGACCAGTAAATCGAGAGCCTCGCCTTTTGGCTCAGCTCTCTCTTCACCACAACGGATCGGTACAGCGCCCGCTTCACAGCAGACGCTGCACCAATCCGCCTGTTGATCTCCCGCTCCATCTTCCCCTCATTCGTGAACAATACACCAAGATACTTGAACTCCTCCACTAGGGGCAGCACATCCTCCCCAACCCGGAGAAGTCACTCTACCCTTTTCCGGCTGAAGACCATGGTCTTGGATTTGGAGGCACTGATTTTCATCCCGGCCGCTTCGCACTCGGCTGCAAACTGCTCCAGTGAGAGCTGTAGATCACGCCCTGATGAAGCCATCACACCTCTGAAATGTGGTTAGCATATTGATAAGAAGTATTAAAGCTTTGTTGAGATACATGAACAGAAATATCCTTTAAAGTAGAATAATTCAGTTAATGGACAATAAGGTGTGTGGTACTCCATATGGTGGCTCACTGAACAAAGCTTTTTCCAGCTGTGTCCTAACAATCTAACAGTGCTGTGGGCAAACGTTTCGTTAAAACAACAGGAATAGTTATTAAAAACAACAAATAGCCCTGAGTTGAAGCTCCATTGCTTCCACAGCGTTTGGCAGACTGACCTCCACTCCGACGACGAGACATTTTTCCTCGTGTTAAATTCCCATGCTAGTAAAGCAGCGTCTCATGAGATCCCCACATCAGATCCACATCACTGACCCCCCCACCCCCGAGTTGCAGATGGCAATAAAACCTCACGTTGGCCGAGTCGGGATACATCATCACGTGGCTGAATTCCAGCTCCTCCCAAGACATGTGAGCGCCTGATAATTTTCCAGGTTTGTCTATTTTTAGAAAAACGAATTTAAGCCGTAGTAAGATTTGGGATCAAAGTGCACATATTTGCTGGCAGTCTGGAATTCCAACACAATCTTTTCCATTACCCACAGCAGATGTGGCTGGGGAGGGGGGTTGTGGTCAGTGAGTAGAGCTTCTTTATCTTTAACACACACACACAGTCACAAATGGTATTACTCTTTCCTTACGTCTCCTATTTGGCATATATAACCTACAGAGTACAGTGCTGCATTCACTGACCCTTCATGAACCGAGTCAGGACTGTTGTTAACCGTGTCTACTCCAAGCTGCACACATGGCTCACATTACTGTGTTTTAGGTCCACATCCGCTCAGTTTTTCCACTAATAGGAAAAGTAGCGGCTTACAAGCCCCTTGCATGATAGACAGAGTCCACGGAAAATCCAAGCAGGCTTTTAGTTTTCAGAATTTATATAAAAAAATCTGGTCTGTACCAGATTATAACAGGAACACAAAACTGAATTCGATCATACGTCCTTGTTGGGAGAGAGAATCAAATACGTTTGATTAACTGATCCTCATCAGAGAGAGCAGCAGCTTTAGAAGTTTGATCGTACCGCGCGCACAGGTCTTTTTTAAAGCAGCACCGTGTACGTTTTTTCCTCAAAGTGTTAGCTTACTTTGAGATACAGTGGCTTGCAAAAGTATTCACCCCCTTGAACTTTTCCACATTTCATCACATTACAACAACAAACATAAATATATTTTATTGAAACCTGATGTGAAAAACCAATACCAGCACAAAGTGGAATACACTTATGAAGTAGAAAGACAATTATACATGATTTAAAACATTTGTTACAAGTAAAACAGTGAAAACTGCAGTGTGCAAAAGTATTCAGCCCCATTTTGTCTGGGTGCAACCAGTTGCCTTGATAAGTTGGCTGAGGGTTGCTAATGACTGAATAGAGTCCACATGTGTGTAATCTAATCTCAGTACAAATTCAGATGCTCTGTGACGGCCTCAGTCGGTTAAGAAAATATTGGCGAGCAAATCATGAAGTCCAAGGAACACACCAGACAGGTCAGGGATAAATTAGGGAGAAGTTTAAAGCAGACTTAGGCTATAAAATGATTTCCTAAGCTTTGAGCATTTCACAGAGCCCTGTTCAATATGGCACAACTGTAAACCTAACAAGAAAAGGACATCCAGATAAATGTACAAGCCGAACAAGGAGATCACTAATCAGAGACGCAGCAAAGAGTCCCATGGTGACTCTGGATGAGCTGCAGAGATCCACGGCTCAGTTGGGGGAATCTGTCTACAGGACAACTATTAGCCAAGCTCTGCATAAATGTGGTCTTTATTTAAGAGTGGCAAGAAGAAAGCTATTGTTAAAAGACAAAATATAAGAACATGGTGGTGGCAGCATTGTGCTCTAGGAGTGTTTCTCTTCAGGAAGACAGGGAAGATGGTCAGAGTTGATGAGAGGATGGATGGAGCAAAATAAGAAGGCAGTCTAGAAAGAAAACCTGTTGGACTCTGAAAAATACTTGAGACTTGGGCTGATGTTAAACCTTCCAGCAGGACAACGTCCCTATACATAAAGCCAGGGCTACAATGGAAAACAAAACATATTAAGGTTTTGGAATGGCCTAGTCAAAGTCCAGACCTAAATCCAATCAAGAATCTGTGTGAAGATCTAAAAACTGCTGTTCACAAACGCTCTCCATCTAATCTAAGATGACTGGGTCAGATTTTCACTCAGTAGATGCACAAAGCTGGTAGAGAGACACCCTAAAATACCTCAAAGACTAAAAGGTGGTTCCACTCAAGGAGGCAGAATATTTTTGCAAAATTACCTTTTCAGTCTTTTTATTTGTAAAAACACAACTTTATACCACTTTGCGCTGATCTTTCACATACGATTCCAATAAAATACATTTATATTTGTGGTTGTAATGCAACAAAATATGAAAAAGTTCAAGGGGTGTGAATACTTTTGCAAGCCACTGTACATTAAGTTATTTTTCGGGTCAATGTACAGCACTTGCCGCTCAGTGCATGGTGCCCTTCTCAAAAACTCGACTATGCAACTTGAATGGGTCATGACACCTAGAGCGGGACTTTAAGGCAGTCTGACCTCCCCTTAAACACGAGAGCTGGCCTCGAGTCAACGTCTGTCAGGACCATGGTTATTATTAATAAATATAGTAAACATAATTCACAAACCTGCATGTCAGCTCTTCTGCTCTGTTGAAGTTGCTGCAGCATTCCATAACCAAATGACCGAGCCTCTTGTCTGTCCCGTCCATCTCTTCCACGGCTCCCGCAGCTCCCCCTCCCTCTCCCCCTAGCTTTGCCTCGTCCTCTCCCTCTGTTCAATGGGAGCTCATCTAGAGAGGTAAATGTGGCCTCATCTTTATGAGTAACTCCATGACTTCCCAAGCTGCTGGTCCAAAATGCTATCAAATTCCAAAAACGGAGGGAGACTGTTTAACTTTGCAACATTGCAGTGTTGCCAGTGGCCTTCAGGGGCTCAGCAGCTCTAGGCCTGAAGGATACAGGTCTAGTGTCCCCTAGTGGCTAATTGGTACAGTGCCACTTTAACACAATGCCAAGATGGAGAGACATCAGCTTTGACCTTAGCGAAGCAACTTCCAGGGTTTTAAGGTAATTTTCAAACTTTTTAAATCCATTGTTCACATAGAGACAGATTATTACATTCAAGTGGAAAACATTTAACATCATTGCCTATCTGTCTGGGACTATCCACAAAACCAATTTTACCCAAAGCTCCCACTGTGCAATGCTCCATCTGAGACTCTACAGACCTCCGTTAGCAATTCAAATATTGAAATTCATGACTGTAGTTACAAAAAGACTGCCTTGTTTTGAAGGGTTGCCTGGAGAAAACCTCTTTAAAATGTATATATATCACAACAAAACTTAGACCCAAACTTGACCCAAACTGGCCCATCAAAAGGGCAATGGTCCCAAAGCAGCAAATCTACAAAAAATGTCTGACAAGAATGTACAGAAACAATCTACTCCAGTGTCCTAGTCAAAGTTCAGACTCTAAACCTCATGAGAGCTGTGCACAAAACTGTGTCTGCAAACCTCCATGAATCAAAGCAACGCAATAAAGAAGATTCCAAATTTCTCAACAATGATGGGAGGAACAGAGTTCAGACAGAAAACAACTGCTGAGAGTTTTGCTGCCAAAGGTGGTTGTCAACAAGTTGTTAGTTTTTCAAATGCAGCATTTCTGTGTGAGCTCTGTCCCCCATCAAGTTGTTTTACAGTAAGATAGGTTTAGAAGCTGCTTTAGAGCAGATGATTTACATTATGCCCTGATGCATAAAACCCTGAAATTGAAAGAGGATTGCTGACATTGTAACCCGTTTTTTTACTCTGTGGAGATGAGCCAAGTGGTGATTCATTCACTCGTGTTGTTTCAGCAGCCTAATGAATACCTGTCTAACAGTCTTTGCAGTTGATGACAGCTATCTTTCTCTGGCCTAAGGCATTAGGATATTTTTAAATGAGCCAGCACAGTAGTCGTACATGTTAAAAGTTACACTGGATTCAATGAATGGTGAGATGGATGGAAGTGAAAGAGCCCAAACCATGGCTCTTCCACTTCCGTGCTTTGCAGTTTGAAAAACGTTATTTACCCAGAATGTCTGCCTAACATGTCCTCTGTTCTGGTGTCCAAATAATTCAACTTTAAACTATTCAAGAACATAATTCCCAAACTCCTAATCTTTTTATTTATTCTCTCTGGCAAACCTTAAGTCTGGGCTTCATGTTTTCCAATGTGTTCTCCTAACAATCCTGCCATGAAAGTTACATTTGTGCAGTCCCTTTCTGATTGTAAAGGCATATTTGTTCACATCTACAGTAGCAGGAGCCTGATGTAGGCCCTGTGATGACATTTTAGGATGTATTTCACAAGGGAAAAAAAAATCCAAAGTGCTTCACAATTAAAACAATCATAAAACAACACAAATTAAAAATATAACAAGAAAAAAAGATAAAAAAGCATAAATGCAACAATATATACAATTAGTAAAAAATTTGTTAAAGGCCAATTGAAAAAAAAAAAAAAGGTCTTCATCTGCTTCTTGAAAGAATGAGTTTCAAGAAGCAAGAAGTCAAGACAGTGTAAAGATAAAGGCAACGCATTCCCCAGTCTGGGGGCCACAGCTCTAAGAGACCGATCCCCTCTGGTCCTGAAATTAGTTCACAGAGCCGTTAACACTCTTTGGCTGGAGGATCTTAAACTAAAAGGCTGGTAGTATAAGCTGGAGCTTGGTCACTCAGGGCTCTAAAAGTAGACAAAAATTTTAAAATTAACTTTAAAATATACCGGTAGCCAATATAGAGAGATTAAAACTGGGGTAATGTGCTGTCTTTGTCTTGTGATGGTTAAAAGTCTTGAAGCAGCATTCTGCACTAACTGCAGACCTTTCTTTATCAAACTCATAAAAAGCCTGTTATAAAAGTTAAGAAGAGATGAAATAAAAAGAATCATCTTTAATTCAGCTTCTGACACCAACGTTTAAAGTGTAGAAATATGTCTTAGTTGAAAGAAGCAGCTTTTGATTAAATCTGGGAGAATGATACTCCAGTGACATCAAAAACAATGCCAAGGTTTCTGAGGCTCGGTTTGACAGAGGAGGCCAATGCACCCAGAAATTGTTAAATGCCAGTTATTTGGTTCTCAGGGACAATGACTTCTGTTTCTGTCTTGTCAGAGTTTACCTACAACTAGTTTTCACTGTTTCATGCCATTAAAACAGTTTATCAAGCAGGGTAACTTAAAATAATCAGTTGGCTTAAAAGAACAATAGAGCTGAATATCATCAGCATAGAAATGATAAGACGCGTCAGGGAACTGCCTGATTATCTGACCAAGCGGGAAAACATTTAAAAGAAAGGCAATAGGTCCCGAGCTGCACAGTAGAGCAGTGGGTAGCCATGCAACAAGAAGGTTCTGGGTTCAAATCCAACCCTGAGTCTTTCTGCATGGAGTTTGCATGTTCTCCCTGTGCATGTGTGGATTCTCTCCGGGTACTCCAGCTTCCTCCCACAGTCCAAAAACACGACTGTTAGGTTAATTGGCCTCTCTAAATTCTCCTTAGGTGTGAGTGTGTGTGTGAATGGTTGTTTTGACCTTTCTGTATAATCTGATTGAATTTGACTTTGGAAAGTGCCTTGAGATGACATGTTTCATGGATTGGCGCTATATAAATAAAATTGAATTGAACTGAATGTTGCCACGGTGTTCTCTCTCACTTCAACGTTCAGAGGCCATAAAAATAACTACGTGAGGCTTTAAAAGGACAAACCTCCTGCAAGTAACAACGTTTTAATCAATGTGTTACTAATTTTAGTCATTTTGAGTAGAAACAAGTGTATTATTAGTCACAGAACATTCATTTTTAAATTCCATTAAAAACTTCAAATGTATTTTTCTCAGTTGCTTTTTTTTCTTTTTCTATTTCTATTGCTTTCAGCTTTTTGGTTTCTGTACTATTAAAGCTTATATTAAATATTCATATATCCAAATATGCAAGACAAACAGTGTAGGATGTCTTATTTTTTTTTTTCAACTTGACTGTAAGAAACTCCTACTTTTTAAATACACCTCCTATAATGCAAGCTGTGAACTGGTGTTAATCCCTTCCAAAATGAAGCTCCACTTTTAACTGCATGATTTTTACCAGACAGCGACAGTCAATGAAATACGTTACAGAGCCCTGGCACTGCTTAATTCACTGCAATGGGAGCTGGGATGACAATCGGCTAAAGAGATATCATCGCATTTGGATTGTTTTCAAAGCTGGTTTGAGCTCCTTAATTAAAGCTCTCCATATGTACACACATACACACATAATAGAGAAAACACACACACACACACATTAGTAGTGGCATTAATTCCTGGCCCGTAAATCCTAACAATATGCTCTCCAAATCTGAGTGACCGATCATGGATATTGTGTTACGTATCATTTGTAAACGTGCAGAAGATGAAGACAGAAGATAGACATAATGACGCACACGTGTGCACACACCTGCACACACACACACATTGTTTTCCTCCCATGCCAGACACAGCTGTGGGCACTCTCATTTTGGTGATAATCCCTAAGCTCTCCTTGTAGAGTCTTTGTCATCCATGACTGCCCCCCCCCCCCCCCCCCAAACACACCCTTATTGCTATTCACGTAAGGCAGTAGAAGCCTTCCAGGACAAGTGTGAGGATAACCACGGTCCCCATGTCGTCTCTGCACAGCTGGATGGTCACTACATACAGAGATGTATGGTTCAGATTGCACACATTGAGTTTACTGGGTACAGTTTATTTTATTTATTTTTTAGCAGAAACCCTTCTGTCTGCTCTCCAAAGTGTCAACTGATTGACCTGTGTGACTCCATTTCTAGGCTGCAATGAAAAATTAGGGTACAACTCTTGTTGTTTTTGTAAAACAAGACATGGTTGTATTCATTTGGATGTTTTGTGGCTTTTCTCTAATCTGCATAGTTAACATTTATACATACAGTATATCCATACATTTATCTAAATAATTTAAGAAGTGGTGCTGAAAGTATTGCAGCCTATTTTAAACAAGCGAGTGCAAAGCTCCCCAAGGGGCTGGTGGTGGACTTGTCCTTAGAGCAGGGCACTTATGTCCTATAGAGAGGTCGCAAGTTCCCTGGTTCAAATCCCACAGACTGCCACTCTGGGTCCTTGAGCAGCAAAATGGGTTGGCCACTTAAATGCGGATAAATGCAGATGATAGTTTATTACTAGGATACATTCATTGGAATATAAATGGTTGCAAGCATAAATAAAAATGATTATCCTTAGTACTAACGTCCAGTTGGTGACCATGATTGACTCCATGCGGTAGTTCTTCTTGCTAGTCTAAAAAGTTTTTTTTTTGACAGTCAGTTGGATTGAATAATTCTACCAAATTCAACAGGAGTTAAAATGAGAGTTTGCCTATCCTCATGTAATCAGGCACAAAAGGAACATGTGCTTAAATTGATTTTGTGCTGTTGTGCGTCTCATGTGAAACGGTTTGATGACAAATAAAGTGTCAAAATGGCAGAGAAGCAATTTTTTTTCACACCGTGATTTTTTTCATGCACCACATGTGTTAGATTTGGAAATCTTGGACGTTCAAATTTAATAGCTTTGAGTTATTTTTTTACTTTTGAAACTTTAAAAGATCCTTTTGTTGATTACATTAGGTTTGTTCCTAATGCTTGTCCTGCTTTATCCCATGAAAAAGACACAACAACCAAATAGAAAAACCCTTTGACATTGAAAGTTACTTCCTTCTAGCAGCAGTCTACGCAATGTGGACCTCCCTGAAACTCGTGAAGAGGCTTTACATCACTGTCCTCTCAAGGCGGCAATTATCCCCGCTGTTTATATCACATGTTTTCCTTCCACTCAACTTTCCATTTGTGTGCTTGGATACAGCACTCTGTGAATAGCTACTTTCCTTTGCAACAACCTTTTGTGGGCTCAGTCTTGGGGAAGGTATCCAGTACTGGAAAATGGCCAATTATAAAAAGAAATAAATAAAAAGAAATCAGATAGATTTCCCTCTGCACATAATACTAGTATGAGAAATAGCATTGTAATAGTAGTGGTAGCCTTTATCATAGTATAAATCATTGTACTGTATTGCATTTTCAGCACTATTATTTATATAGGCTACTGTATGCTAAATTACTAATGTATTATTTTGAGACTATACTGCAATTAACCTAAATTGGCCTTTTGTATTTAGACACAGTAACATAATTTAATATTATTATTGTGTTCTTTGTTGTTTTCGTGCACCTATATGAAACGTTTGTTGCTGCAACACCGTATTTGTGCTAAATATTTGTGCTTCTGATCACCATTCACTGTGATTTGTCCACCTTGTGCAGCAAAAATAAAATAAAAAAAACTCAGCAAGGTTCTAACTTACTGTGTCATAACTAGTGTTGCACAGATACCGATACCAGTAGCGGACGGGGCCCCGATCCAGCACTAAAATGGTGGTATCTGTATCGGCGAGTACCAACAAATAGGGCACCGATACCATTTTGATGTTTGTATGTCACTTGAACGCAGCCTTCTCTCTCCCGACTGGTATTATACATGTTATATAAGTTCATGAAAGTTGCACTATTTTGGCATTTGAGAGCAAAAACTCAGGGTTTAAAAGAGATTATTCAATTATTAATGTAATTGTACTGTCTTACTGTTGCACTACTATTATACATGTTATAATTTCACGAATGTTGCACTATTTTGGCATGTGAGAGCCAAATGTTTATTCAACTATTGTCACCCATTCCAGGTAGGCAATAAAAAGTTCTACTACCCTAAGTAGTATCCAGTTCTTCATATATATACATCAATTTCAAACAGATGGTATCGGTATCGGCCAATACGGCACAGCCAGGTATCGGGGCCAAAAAATGGCATGGGCACAACACTAGTCATAACATAACATTCCAGAGCAGTTTTTAATTATTTTTGAGAAACATAACTAATGGTTTTAATTGACTCTGGTCCATCATGATTAAAACGAACAGAAATAAAAACGCTTGAAGGCAAAGTAAGTCATTAATTATCTTGGTTTTTAACATTATAAAGGCAAAACAAACTGGGATAACCCAGGTGGCTGGTGCGGCGTCCGATAATGGATGACGTCGTGGCGGTGGCTGAGAGAGAGAGAGGGGGGGGATCCTCTGTTTACGGTGGTGCGGGCCCTTTAAGAGAGTCCCGTGTTTCCATTGGCGCGGTGACGTCAGAGCAGCGGAGGACCTCAGCCTATCCGCTGCTAACAGTGACGGCTACGGTCCTGGCACGGCGTCCAGCTACAGCAGCAGGGGGAGTTTTTACGCCGCTCAAAAAGGCTGGGAAGCATTCCCCGCTGAAGCCACCCAGGCGCTCATCGTGGATTAAAACGGGAAACTTTTTCGCGATGGCTCTGAGCGTGGAAAAGTAGCGCCAGAAGACGCAGCAGCAGCAGTCCACGGAGCCCCCCGTCTCTCTCTCTCTCTCTGCAAAGCAACAACTCCTGGCTTAGATAGATGCGCGACCACTGCTGAGGGAAAAAAAAAAAAAATAACACATAAAAAAAAATGCTCCAGCCGAGCCTCTGCAGCACAACCAACAACCCGGGCTTCAAGCGCAGATCCCCCTTCTTTTAACCACTTTTCTTCGACCCGTCTCCTGGTTCGTCTCCAACGCCTCTTTAGCCGCTAAAGTCAGCCGTTAAGCGTCTCCCCCTCCGCCGCCGCCGCCGCCGCCAACGAGCCTCCAGCCGCCGGAGAAACATGGAATCGTGGAGGCTAGGAAGGCGCAAGGGAGGAGTTCTGCTGGTGACAGCCAACGTTGGATCTCTGTTCGAAGATGTGAGTCCCTTCTCTGTTGATAAACACGCTCTGTTTGTCGGGTCTCTTCCCCCCCCCCCACCCCCTACACGGTGTGTTCACGGTACGTTAAGTAACCTCTCGTCTGGTCACGACTGGTACCGTTATAGTATCACCTGCACGCGCACGGGCAACGCGAGACCCCGGTAATACTGGGGGAGGCGAGGTGGCACGTGCGCCGGGGTAAAAATAAATAAATAATAATGTTGCAGAAAAGCAAACAGCTCCTCCTTTTTAAAATGTTACGACCAGGTCGCGTAGCTTGGAGATTATGAAGGAAATATAGGCGGTATAACTTGATGTTTTATTTATTTATTTATTTTTGCAGATGACAAAAAATAAAATAAAAATAAAAATAAAAAAATACACCGACAGTTAAGGTAAACGTAGACTGTGAATAATGAATCACTCATTTAATGAAGAAGAAACAAACAAACTCGGTCTATTTTATTTGTTCATGTGCTTGGTTCATGTTGACAATAAAGCTAAATTAAAAATAATGTATATATAATACAGTTGTTAAGGTTATTCTAAAGTATCTATCTATCTATCTATCTATCTATCTATCTATCTATCTATCTATCTATCTATCTATCTATCTATCTATCTATCTATCTATCTATCTCAGCAGGTGTGTTTCCATAAAGTTTCATTGATAATCTTTTACATCTACATGTTTTTTTTTTTTTTTAATGAAATCTGCTTCCCCTATGAGGCTGTCAGTAAAGAAAAGGGTTGTAGTCCCAGAGTGGCTTGGAAAACTAATGACCGTTCACTCTTTGTCATTTCAAAACCAAACCAGTTCGTTCCCTTTATGGTTCGATGTCACGGTGATATGTAGAAATCTCCCGGTGCAGACGTGACCGGAGCGTCCCGGGATCAGGACGGGTTGACGCTGCCTGGTTGGTCGCCAGATCTCAGCAGGACAAACGCGTCTTGGAAAAAGTCTACTAGGTCGTAGTCGGAGAGTTGTGGGTTGGAATCCGTCTTCTCGCGGCGGCGACACGATGAGGTATCGGCAAGTTGCCTACCCAAAGAGATCCTTCGGCCCCGTTTCAGCCTCGAAGGTTTTCTTCCCAGCTTTTTATTTTATTTTATTTTATTTTATCCCTGTCCCTCTTCCCATCAACCCTGATGATGCTAAATAAAAGCCTCCCCACAGCATGATGCTGCCCCCGCCGTGCTTCACTGTACACGTCGGTTTTTCTACGCACACGTCACGTTTTGAATACCGGCGCTCCTTTCTTTGGATGAGTCCTGTATCCCGTGAAAAAAGAATAAAAAAAAAAAAAACTATCCCGGTCCGCTGCAGCCCTGATCTAGAACCGACATGGTTTTGAACCACTATGAGAGCAGTCGGCGCTCTGGTATTCCCTTTTTTAGAAATTAGAACCATCTGCGCACGTGGTTCAGCGGTTGGTGTGTGTTCACCTCTCAGGTTGGTCTCGCTTGGTTCTGATGGTTCTGCGTTAAGGATGGTGAGGCACCGCCGAGGGAAATCTAAGCCCCCCCCCCCCCCCCCCCCCCCCCCCTTTTCAGAGCCGACCTCCTCATGCCTCCCCCTCTCACTCATGTGAAGCGCTGATCCCAAACATAAGGGAAGAGCTGTCTCCAGCACTGGAGTAAGCCTATAAATAGCCCGCCTCTCACCAGCATCATGTTTTGGCTGTCTGTTGTTTTTTTTTTCTATTTTTGTTTTTTTTTCTCCCCCTTTCCTTTTCTAGACTAATAAGCAACAGAGCCAGAAAAAAAATGCACATTTGAACTTGATTCCTGCCATGAGTGGGTGAGCTGCTCCTACATGAGGCAAACCGGAGTCTCCAATGCGTTGGGACCCCCTTGTGATGAATATGTGGGCTGAATTAATTCTCTTGTCTTTATTTAAATGCTGTCTCTATTATTGTCGCTCTTATGCGCTGTGTGTGCGAAGCAGCCCTGATCTTAGAAAATAAAAACTATTTTCTGCTGTACGTATGCCTGACCCCTCTGAAGCTGAGCAGTGTGGACAGGAAGCTTTTGTTTGGCCCGCCTCTCTTTCCCCACCATCACTGTAGCAGAGTATTGGCTATTTTAAATAGGGAGACACATTATTTTATTGGATCGAAAAAATATCGTCCGATTTGGTGGGATTTTTTTATCAGCCCAATTAGTATATTTTTTCCGATTAAAAATAGCCGATAAATTAATTAAATCTGGTGGAATTTTATTCAGGCAGAGTAGCCCCAAAGTGGGACAAGACCACTGAGCTATATAATACACTGGAGTGCTAATCGCTGTCTGTTAAAACGAGTCGCTTTGAAGCTACCAGCCGCCATATTGGTACTCCCTATTTCCCCCCAGTAACTAGGGAATATGTGCGCTACAGCATCGAATAACGAGGATTTTCTCATGTTCAGGGGGGGCTTAAAACTTTTAAAATGTCAAATGCCATATACTTTTATGTTATGTTCTAAAACTATCAAGTACTGAGAAAGTCATTTGCTGAAATATTTTGCATTTTATTCATTTAAATATACATATATAACATTTATAAATATATAAATAACAATATACAAAAACATATATTTACATATATGTGTATATATATATATATATATATATATATATATATATATATATATATATATATATATATATATATATGTGTGTGTACAAATATTTATATATACATATATGTATATTTAATATGAATAACATGTAAAATATTTCAGCACCTAATTTCCTAGTAGTTGATAGTGTTAGTACATCCACTGACTGTAGAATTACCTGTGAAATGTTTTCACATAGCCAGAAAACTGCTTGTTGTTGCAACCAAATCCTGTGGGATTCTGTGAGAGTAGGGAGTAGCAAGATGGCGGCCAGTGACTTCAGTTTTTCGGCAAAATCAGCACTCCAGTGTATTATATAGCTCAGTGGACAAGACCTGTGGATTTTGCATTCCTTACTATCAGGACCCAGGCTTGGCTCCGTTATTGCCTGACTATAAATAAACAAGCCTGACTATAAATAAACAAACGTACCATCTCTCCCAAGATGGTATGTTAGTACATATAATTTCATGTTCTAAAATTATTTGACTTGACTCCACAAATACCTTAGCAGATAGTCTTCTAAACATTTTTTTAAGAAGTTGCACTTTTTTCTTTGACCTTTGCTGTGGTTATCTTTCAGGGTGAACTTTGGCTTTTTGACTTCACAAATGTCTTTGCAGTTAAGCCATAGATCTGTTCAGTTTTTTTCAAGGGATGCTCTTTGTATTCTGAATTGATTTGTGTCTCTTGTTATTTAAAAAAATTACCACGTTTTTTGTGTGATGGCATTAAAAAAAATTAACATTTGAAGAGAAATAACCTTTTGTTTGGTGTTATAGATAAGCCAGAGTTACTAAATAATTTGTTTTTCTTAGCTGCATCCAGCACAAGCTGCGATTATGCAAAAACTACATTGAATATGAACTTATCGGTATCGGCCATGAAAAGCAGAAAATTATCAGTTATCGATATCGGTTGAAATTTTTAATATCGTGCATCACTAATTTTAAAGGTGCATGAAAGCGGTGCGTTTGTAGCCGTGCTCTGGCGCACTGAGCCGATAGGCCCAGAGAGAAAAACTGCTGTATGAGTACAGGTGTTGTTACACACCTGCTGTTGGCGGTCAGGACCTCTCCTCTGTGATCTACATGATTAAAAACGTGACGCTGCTCCTGACTGAGCCTGATTCCCAGTTTCCTAATAGCAGATTCCTCCTTAGACGAGGGTTGGGCATCGTTGAGGCAAGGCAAGGCAAATTTATTTGTATAGCACATTTCAGTACAGAGACAACGCTTTACATGATTAAAATATAGAAAAAACAAACAAAAAAAAACAGAATAAAAGCCAGTAGGAGAAACAAAATAGAACATGGGAAAATAGAAACTAAAAGCAAACATTAAAAAACAGGTGGATTAAGGATTTATCGACACCTCTACTCTTAACGATACTCCTTATTGATCTGGTGTTTTATCGGTACCATTATCGATACTGTAAAAACAAAACTAATAACGATCACTGACTGGTTAATTTTTTTTTAAACATTTGGAACAGAAGCAAACAAAAGAAAAGTACAAAATGGATATTTCATAGAAATAGAGCAATAAAAACACTACATAAATAACCTTTTGTATAAACAAAAGGCTAAAACACTGTCTTGAATAAAACGTATGTTGTAGGAGAGAGAAATATCAACACAGACAAGACAGAAAATGATTAAAAACACTCTAAATAAGGTCAGAACAAAACAAAAATGAAGCATTAAATAATATTTTACCTGAATCTATAGTACGTTTATACACGTTTTTATCAATTTTAACTAAAAGATAGCAGAAGCACCCACAGTGGATGAGGTGAATAAATGACAGAAGCTGAGTGAATCAGGATCTATTTAAGTGTAGCAGTCTCAAGGAAAACATTATCGATACTTATTTTTTTAATCAAACACAAGGGTAAAAAAAACAAATAACGATCACTGACAGGTTAATTTTTTTTTAAAACATTTGGAACAGAAGCAAACAAAAGAAAAGTACAAAATGGATGTTTCATAGAAATAGAGCAATAAAAACACTACATAAATAACCTTTTGTATAAACAAAAGGCTAAAACACTGTCTTGAATAAAACGTACAGTATGTTGTAGGAGAGAGAAATATCAACACAGACAAGACAGAAAATTATTAAAAACACTCTAAATAAGCTCAAAACAAAACAAAAAAGAAGCATTAAATAATATTTTACCTGAATCCATACTACATTTATACATGCTTTTATCAATTTTAACTAAAAGATAGCAGAAGCACTCACAGTGGATGAGGTGAATAAATGACAGAAGCTGAGTGAATCAGGATCTATTTAAATGTAGCGGTCTCAAGGAAAACTATCATTACCCATTAAGGATTATGTTTATAATATATTTACGTCCCGCTTTGTAACAGCAGTCCCCTCAGAGCGGTTCTTAAGGTGAAGGTCAGCAAAACAATGTTGTTTGGGGTGGAATCTCCCTGAAAAGACGAATACGACCATCAAAATACCGTTAAGAGGACCGATAAGGATGAAGCTCATTGGTCCGTGGGGACCCGCCCATGTGGCCCCGGGGGCCGTTTTGATACCGGGTTTCAGTACCCATCCCTGCTTTCTTTTTTTTTAGACTGATTCAGACTTTCTTTCTTTCCAGAGACCACGCCAGTTCTCACAAGCTGCTTTCCTCCATGCTTTAGACGGACTAAAACAGAACAGAGATCACCTTTATTGTCCCACAGTGGGGGGAGTTCAGGTCTAAAACGCAGCAGAGTGAAGCATGCAGGTACAGCAAAAAGAATAAGAGACTGTACAGTAAGGACACATAATAATTTAGTTATTAGTAAGTAAAAAAAGCATATCTAGATTTAAACACATGTAAAACTGAGTAGCGGGGTATGTGCATGAAAATCAACAACTACGACATGTTTAATAAGCTGCAAAAACACCAGGGATGTAAAAGCTTATTGAGGTTTTTGTTTTTTGGGGAGATTCTGTGGTTCTGCCGGCACCAGCCCACAAAGCCCTGCGTCCTCTGCCTACTTAAAGTCCTCCTCATCTGCGTTGAGGGCGGCCATGGCAGCGTCATCAGAGACTACCTGCGGGACGAGGGTGGCGCAGAGCTTAGCGGTCACCACTGTTCATTAGTGGCTGCTCCAACCACTGAAACGTCTAGACATCAGCGAGGCGCTCTGGGTGGTCCGCATCTCAAAACCGTGCCGCACTGATGGCGGTAGTCTGCTGGAATCCAGAAGAAACTAAAGCGATTCTCAAGATCAGCCCCATTTATGCTTTAAAACCCCCCCCCCCCCCCCCCCCCCCCCCCCCGGTTTCGTCTCTAATGCTGTCACTGGCAGAGCTGTCGGTTATTTCCTCACCACTTCGTGTAATTCGGTTACCCGTTCAATTAATTCTAACTTTACCGTCTGACTGGTTCAGTGGAGAACGTGGGATTCCAGAAATATTACATTCACCAGCAATCAGAGGCTTGCAGGTTGGCGTCAGAGGCGTAGAGCAAGCCCCCCACGGGCGCAAACTCGTCAAATCTCCCCGTTTGCGTTTCCCACCTGCTGCAAAACTGCAAGTAAGGCAACAGGCCACCTGTCGCTTTTTTTTTTTGGGCAAATTAAAGCATTTTCAATATAATCGCGATTTTAAAAAAAACAACGCAATTTCCAAATCGCAGAGTCTGCAATTTTTGGCTCTGTAACAATTACGGAATTAGACACGTTCATTAGTTGTTGGTAAAATGTTTAAAGTGGGTTTGCCTCCACATGGAAGGGAAGACAGTTGCAGCAGTGAGATAATCTAATTTTATTACTTGTTTTAGAGTTTATATAATCATACATAGCATTAAGTACAGGTCAATCTGTTTAATACATAGACTTGCTTGTTGGTTGCACTTTATGTTCAACAAGGATTGATGTCCCAATCAACTAAAAGCTGTTCTCTTTAATAATATTCTGATTAATAGAAACATTAAAAGTTCTTGTTTTAAATAGTCCTTGTTTACAAACATCTTTATTTAGAGGCCATTTTTGTTGCTTGTGGTTAATGCAGAGAAAAGTCAAAATTGCAATTTTGGTTGAAATATATCGTAGGCAGAACACAATCATTTCTGCTCTGAGTTTAGATGCTGTGGGTCTTTTAGCACCTGATCTGCACAGCGAGGAAACAAATTGATTTGTTGTTTGTATGTGTTTAAAAAGACATGATAAATCACACTGGAAAAAAAATCGTATTAAATCGCAATTTTAAGAAAA
Source organism: Fundulus heteroclitus (assembly GCF_011125445.2). Taxonomy (NCBI): domain Eukaryota; kingdom Metazoa; phylum Chordata; class Actinopteri; order Cyprinodontiformes; family Fundulidae; genus Fundulus; species Fundulus heteroclitus. The sequence continues at coordinate 10,469,503 of NC_046382.1, read as the reverse complement.
AAAACAACGCAATTAGATTATTTTCCAAAATCGTTCAGCCCTATTATGGATTCAAAGTTTCAACAGATTTCTTATGCTAAACTGTTTAAATCTAGTCGACTTTGGTACCAGGAGGTGTGCAGGTGTAAATCAGAGATGTCTGGCACAGACAGTTCAGTCGGCCGTCCTCCTGCCAGCCTGCAGCCGACACAACTACCTCTGCAACGTCAAATAACAAAACACATAAATAAATGAAAGTTGGACCTTTTGAAGTCAAACTTTTATTGCATCAGATACTGTTTTTTTGGTTTTGCACGACCCAAATGGATACGGATCGATACGTTCCTCAAATTGCACAGAGCAGAATTTCTCTCGAACGCTTTAGTCAGTTTCCAGGCGGCAGCGCAGGAAGATAAATGGCTGTGCTTGCAGTCGGCTGCGTCATCTCTCGCAGGAAATGACGAACTGCCACTCTTTATGCCTTTTTTTGTTTTTTTGTTGTTTTTGTTTCAAATTACAGAAACTTTTGTTGTTGCCTGGAGTTTGTCCTGATGCTGCCGGTGTAGAAGGTCGGCCTTAATATGCTCGTTTAACGCTTGATTCTGTTGTTGACTGAATCCCATCTGTACTAAAAAGGCAGATTTCCCTCCTCAGGCTGAGCTGTGCTGGCGACCTCATAATGACAGCAAAACCAGTTTGTTTGGTGTTCAAAACCATGGAGATCGAAGCTTTTTAAAAAAATGTAATTTTAGTCCCCCCCATGCCCCAGTTCACGGTGGTCTGGTTCCTCCTTTGCCTCTGCAGCGGCTCACGTGTGACAGCTGCCACCTGCGCTCGCAGCTTCGGCGCCGGCTTCCTGTGGAACAACTTCTTCTAGTTTGACTTGACCAGATAAGGATTCGAGCTGAAGTCGTGCACATCGACACGCGGCTACATCGCTGTGAGGGGAAATTATTTGCCCTTCTTACAGCTTTCTGCTGCTGATGCTGCTTCTTTTGTCTCATCTGAACGTTTTAGATCGTGAAATAAATGTTCATATCAGATACAGATGATACAGATAATCCAAAAGGCGGGTTTCAAATGATGATTTTAATTTATTAAGGGGGGAAAAAAGGCTCATTCAATCCAAGCTGAAACTATGTGGAAAAAGCCGCTTGTCATGCTAAATCTTGACTTAATTGTGATTAACCACAATTTTTGGGAAGTTGGTTTCGCTTTCACTAACCAAACCCAGGCCTGGTTAATACCAGAGCTTTGGACTCAAGTCATATCTTATATAAAAGCTGTCTGACGACATGGAGGAGGCTTAAAGGTCCCAGAAAGTAACAGGGCATGTCCTGATCCAAAGAAATGGAGGAAGGGATGAGAAACAAAGTCACTGAAATCTACAGCAAAGCCATTTCTAAGGCGTTGGGACTCCAGAGAACCAGAGTCAGAGCCGTTATCCAAATAACGGAGAAGATGGAGAACGACCTACCAATAGTTGGTCGTTTTCCATCAAGTACCTCCATAAGGACTCATCCAGGAGCTTTCATGAGGACCCAGAGCAACATCTGAGACTGGGCACCATAGGAGAGTAACCAGCGCTGAACAGAAAGAACAAAGAGACCTGTCCTTAAAACAACGCCTTGATGATCTCCAAGACTTTATTGGAAATGTTCTGTGGATTTGCAAGACAACAGGGGAACTCTGTCAGACTCTGGACTTAAATCCAGCTGAGATGCCGCGGCTCAATTTTAAAGCAGAGCTCTCCTGCTGGCCGACCCGCCAACGTGTCTGAACTGAAACAAGTCTGCAAAGAGGAGCCGGCCAATATCAGCTAGCGACGTAAAAGACTCATTAGCTGCGTTTACATTGGCAAAAGGCTAGGCAAATTTATTTATATAGCACAATTCACTACAAAGACAATGCAAAGTGCTTTACATGATTAAAATATAGCAAAATAAAACAGAATAAAAGCAAGTACGAATAAAATGTAGATAGAAAATAGAACATAAAAAAACTAACTAAAAAGTAACTGGAATAAACGGCTGATCGGAATAAAAACCGTCATGTAAACAAGCCAATTGGAATATGATGATCGGATTAAGCTCAATCAGAATGAAATTGTAATCTTGATAATCTTCATATAAACGCCCGTCAGGCTCAGTTTATTCTGGATGAGGCAAACTGACCCGAGTGCGCATGTGTGCCTGATGTAAACGTGACATATTTCCATGTTGGTGAGAGGTGGAAATACGATGGGAAGCAAAACTGCTGCGACTCTAAATAAAACCTTACTGTTGGAAAAAATAAACAAGCTCAAACTCAGTAACGTCTCAACCGTTATTAGAACCTGGTGCAAGTCCATCCTGGGCGCTCTGAAGACACACATTTATATAATACTGCTTTATTTACTGTTATTGTAGTTTAGCAACATTTTTGTTAGTTTTAGGCAAATATGATAACTGCGTATGTGAAAGTGGTTCTAGTCTGAATAAAGCCAGGCGCATAAACACACATTAGGATCGGATTAATTGATTGTGTGCCCATATAAACGGTACGATCCGATTATTTAATCCGAATACGCTTTAATCCGATCGTGAAATTTTACCCGCGTAAACATAGCAAGTGCCAGTTATCGTAAACACTTGAAGGCAGCAGTGTTGTAGTACTCGAGTCCGAGACTCAAACTCGAGTCCGAGTCATTAGCTAAATTTAGAGACTCGTGACTTGACTTGGACTTGAGCATTGATGACTCAAACTTGGACTCGGACTCCTACATTCAGATCATTCTGACTCGGAAATTGAGAAAAAGACTCAACTTTTTTTTGATATCATTAGACTATAATTTCAATATGTCATTAGAATATTATTTGGTGTATGATTTTAATATCTAAATTATTAGTGCAATGTGGTGGAGAGTGGATTTTTTTTTTAGTTTAAAAACACGTAGGCTATGCTTACTTTAGTGCGGAACTTGGACTCGACTTGATCAATAGTGACTCGACTCGGACTTGACTCGGATTTTTTTTTATGACTTAGACTTGACTCGGACTTGAACACTGGAGACTCGAACCTGGACTCGGACTCGAGGCATAGTGACTTGACTACAACACTGGAAGGCAGTTGTTGCTACTGAGAGCCCCACACCCAAGAGTTCAAATTATCATTTGAAAACTTAGTTGCAATTTAAAAAAAAAATGCTTAAGAGATAAAATTTTGTTTGCTAATGGGATAACGTAAACGTGATGAGCCAAGACCATTGGTGGCCAATGATCCTGGAGCTTCTGCACACATTGTACAGGACTTCTACTTCAGGTCTGGGTTCATAAAATGTCACCTACTGGTAGCTTCCACAGACTCTTCTTCTAGTAAAGTAACTTTTTATTCATCGTTAATTATAGATGCTAGCTCCTTAATGGGGCTGTCACCGCCATGCTGGCTAATGGCTTTTGCAGGGAGAATAGGTGGAAGAAGAGTGAGTGACCAAACCGGCGTCTTCATTAATGAAGGATTATTCTGCCTTTAAAAAACGGCTGCAAGGTTGATGCAGTAACCTAAAGGACAGAGCCAAGCAGAGGATGAGCCTGAAGGGCTACAACCGTGCTACGATGTAGCTAAACGTTGAACCTGTAACTAACTGTGACTAAATCACTGCGCCATCACAGATGAAGAGAGGTTTTATTTTTTGACCGTTTTACCACAGAACGCTTAGGTGTGGGAATCCACGTTTAGAGAAAACACGACTTGGCAGGAGGAGCTGAAAGATGAGCAGGTTTGGCTGAGAGAACCCTGCAACACACAAAACGTGCAGGTTTGTCTCATTTGCTTCATTTAAAACTAAATTAAAACCCAGTTGGATTTAAATCGGCAGCCGGACTGAAGTGCTTCATTATATTTAGTATAGTAAATTCACTTAATCCACTGTAGGTCAGTTTATTCTGTTTTGTAATTGAGTGTCTTTATAAGCTTTAAATAATTTAAGTTTTGAAGACGATCTAAAAAATGGTAATATCTCATGTAATTGTATGTTATTCTTTGCAGACTTTGCTTTGCCTCTCATTTCTGTGTAAACTGGCTCCGATCCCAGATTGTGATCTCTGATCAAACCAGAGGAGCTATAGGCGATCTCCTACCGTACACGGCAAAACCAGAACTAAATATAAGTAAAATTTTCTTGAAATGAATGTATTTACCCTTGATTTGAGCAGGTAAATAACATTATTTGCCAATGGAATGAGTATTTTTTTACCCCTAAAATAAGATAATTAGATATACTGCACTTGAAATAAGATGATGGAGATGAACTGTTCCTATTTTAAGTGCTAAAATCTTATTCCATTGGCAAATAGTCTTATTTACCTGCCCAAATCAAGGGCAAATACATTCATTTCAAGAAAATTTTACTTGTTTTTAGTTCTATTTTTGCAGTGTACGATATTATTTCACAGAGTCATGAACACATTTCGGGGTCCGGCGGTGAAAGGGTCACAATCCAGTCTAGAAACTAGTGTGTGTTTAAATCAAATCTGGCCACACAAGGTGATTAAATACTTATTTTTTATGTAATATAACGTATTCAAAGGCTGCATTGCTGACAGCTCAACTCTTTGTCCAGACGTAACCTTGTAAGTCTTGTAGGTTTTTTTTCCCTTTAGATGACGATATCTCTGCAGCAGCCATAAATCCTTGAGACTAAATGCAGCTTCTAGTCACACGGAGGATGGGGTTGAAGGATGTAACTGAACACGTTGTAGGTCTTTTAGTCCTGACGGATCGGAGGCAGTGGAGTGCGGAGAAACGACACTGGAATCCGATTTGATCCCGACGTTGCGTCTTCAACCCCAGCCGAGGCCTCACGGGTCGAAGCGCCACCACACAGACGAAATACTTCACCAGAACGCGTGATTATATATATATATATATATATATATATATATATATATATATATATATATTTTGCTTTTCTTCCTCTGCCAAAGCCTCTTCCAGCGTGTCGAGGCACGAGTGGAAAAGCTCACGACAGACAGATCAGATGTTGCTGTTTTTTTTGTTTGGCTCCCGGCTCGGCCCTCCTTCCACCCGGTCAGGACCGCCAGCGAGGATGCGGCGCATTATTAGCAGTATGTGATCGACAGTCCGCGTCAATTCATGCTTTTCCAACACCTCCGTGGTAATTATAGATTAAGAGCTGTGAATTAGAGGGTGGAGCGAGTATCGCGGTCTGTTCACATCCCCATAGGGCTGGGCGATATGGATTAAAAAATAAATCTCCGATTTTATCATACCAAATCCGATTAATCGATTTTTTTTCCCTCCTTTTTGTTTCATAAAAAGAAATTAAAGAAATTATTTTAAAACCTTACTTTTTATGTCAAGCATTTTGTCAGGGAGTTGACCTGAATTCAAAGTGCAACTAAAAACAAGCTGTGAAACATGCAAAACAAGATGGCAGCCGTGCCATTATAAACAATGAAAATATAACAAAACATTTGCTACTAGTGGTATTACACATTGAGCTAAGAACAGGCTTCACTGCACTTGTGAATTCAAACTAAGTTAAAAAAAGGAAATAAGTAAATAAAGTACCTCGTATTATGGTAAAAAAAAGTTTCCACTTAACATTTTGACAATACATTTGCCTAAACACATATTCAGCATCACCTGCTTTTCTCTTCATGGAAACCCAATGAGTGTATTGGCAAAATAAAATCCAGATTTTCCAAAAATGAAATCTTAAAGAATTGTAAATTCGAATTAATCGATTAAATGGATTTATCGCCCAGCCCCACCTAATAAAACAAGCGCTCCTCTTTGAGAAGGCCTTCGTTTTGGAAGAGGAAAGATGAGCCGGTTCAGGGCGAAACGTGGTTCTCTGAGTCCTTTTTATCGCTCAGCATGTAAACGTTTTTAATTCCCAGAGTTGATCTTTCCGTCACGTCACGATGCAGATCCAGTGGCGCTGTAAACCTGAAACACCAGCGGTGTTGGGAACCCGGGTTGTCGGGCTGAAATCGCTCCAGATGTGTGAAGGTGGAGGTTTAGCTGCAAGCTGGGAGGTTCTGAGCTGCTCCATAAAAGCTGCTCCCTCTTTCCTGCCGCTATAAAACTCGCTTTGGTGGCATCCTGACGGCCAGAGCAGCGCAGACGAAGCCAAAAAGAGGAGTTGGTGTTAGCAAAGCTAAGTACGCCCGATGATTCGAAGGCCTGTGGGCAGAAATGCACCAATCTGTCAGCTGGAGGTCGCAAGCAGCCGGTTTTCTGCTTCACTCGGTCTGCTTCAGATGCAGAAAACAACCGAGAACTCTCTTCATGTTTGGAGCATAAATGCATCACCGTTAAACGCTAATTTAAAAAAAAAAAAGTTTATTCAAAGTAAGATAAAAGTTAGGGACATCTGCTTTGTTGTGCAATTAAATGGATTCCCAGTTCATCAAAGGCAACGTAAACTTAATTCATTACTACACTTCATTACCTCCCTTAATGAAGTGGACGGAGTTAAATATTTGTCCACCGTGTTACTTAGCTCAATCCGGACGCATCCTCAGCAGCGCCCCCTCAGCCCCGCAACACTCAATTTCAATTAAGTTTTATTTATATAGCACCAGTTCATGAAACGTGTCATCTCAAGGAACTTTACAAAGTCAAAATTCAATCAGATTATACAGATTGGGTCAGATTACAGATTGCATCAAGTCTCTCCAAGCAGCATTCACTCCTCCTGAAAGAGCGTAGAGCCACAGTGGACAGTCGTCTGCATTGTTGATGGCTTTGCAGCAATCCCTCATGCTGAGCATGCATGCGTTTCACGGACCACCGGGGGTCCGAGGACCCCAGTTCCAGGGCCGCTGCCCTACAGGAATGTTGTCAAGAGGGAGAAGACGTATCAGACCCGACGCTGCAGACGAGCCGCTATCAGAGCGAGCTGGGCTCCCTGGACACCTCCGCGGTGCTAGCGGCTGATCCCATTGGTGCAGTAATTCATGCTAAAGAAGCCCTGACCAAGGATTAACGGTGAAATAAATGAGCGGTTTCAATGAAACAGTGATTTATTGAGATGCACCTGTCAGGTGTGCATGAAGACACCTGAAAGCTAGTCGCCCGCTAGGCTGAAGGGTTTCATCTAGAGAGACATTTTAAGAGCTTAATGAAAGCGCTGAACACATTTGAGACGCAGATTTGAGAGAAACCTTTTCCACATTTTGCTTTAAAAAGGAACTGCAGATAATTCAGACTGGGAAGGAACTTGTTGATGAAGCTGTGTGGTTCCTCCTTTTTGCCTTTTTTCCCCTCTCTCGCTCAGCTTAAACACTTTTACACTCGGTAACCCCGGTCCTTGAGGTATCCTCGTTCTGAATTTGCCATTGGAGAATGTTAAATAGCTTTCAGAGGGAGTTCTGCTGCACGTTTTAACATCATGTCATAAACCCGCTGTACACTGAGCTGTGTGCGTGGTTTATGTTCTGTGTAAAAAAGCTCGCTTCTGCAGTGTTTATTAGAAGAATTTGGCTCGACTGAACCTCGTAAACCCGGCACCGCGGCGCTCCAAGGGCCTCGCCTGGCCTCAGTTCTTCGCCGAGACGCGCAGCGACGTTTCCTTCTCTCGCTCCGTTCGTTACCGTCAACACTCTCACACCTGCTGATGTGTGTAGCGCTGTCCTGCCGGGGGTTTATCTCTGCAGCTGGCTGGAGCGGCAGCTGAACCTTCACAGGGGCTCCCGTAAACTCTTTCGTCCCCACAGGGGCCAGCTCGCTTCGGCAGCCGCCTCGTACCGCGGCGAGAGCCGGACAGGAAGTGAGTCTGTGGTCGCCACCGCCTGCTCCACGTCGCCTGCAAAAACATGAAAGAGAAAGGCTTCACAATCTGCACTTGTAAAATCCACTGGGCCCAAATTAGCTCATCACTGGAATGCATTTCCTCCACGCTAAATATTCAATTCAATTCAATTCAATTTTATTTATATAGCGCCAAATCATGAAACATGTCATCTCAAGGCACTTTACACTTTAAATATAGATTTGATTTAAAAAAAACTTGTTTTTATTTGTCAAAATTCTTTTTAGTTTGTGAAAGTTAGGGGGAAGGGGAAAGTTTTTCCTCCACACAGTGAGAGCATTTTATGTTTATTATGTTCTATTAGTAAAAATATACAAAAAAGGCATTTAAAGGCTCTGTCTCTGTGTCCTTGTTGTTTTTTTTCTGCTGATCTGGACAGTTTTAGCTCGGGTTCAGTTCAGTAACGGGTTCTTAGACAATCAGATCTTAGGCTTAGTTGTCATTTATAATTCTGATAAGAAGAAGCACAATTTTAATACATTTTTTGTTACATTTATTTATTTTTTTGGTGGTGGGCTGTTTTTGTTGATTTGTAGTCCTCATCTGGACCAGCATCCGCTCTGGGCCAAAAACTTAATTGGACTGTACCATAAAATACGTTTGCATTATATTAACTTTGCTGCAAGACCAATGTTATACTTTAATTATTATTCTAACTAGAGCTGGGCGATATGGCCTAAAAGGAATATCGCGATATACTGAGCAGTTCACCTCGATAACGATAAATGGGTGATAATACTAACGAATGTTTAAGCAGCTATACAGCCGCTTAGAGCCCTTAAGGCCATATAATAAATAAGACTCACCTCTGAGAAATGTTTAGGATGCCAGAAATGAGAAAGTTTGGGTATTTGGAGATTTCTTCTGATGTTTTGTCTCTAAACGTCGACCAATCGTGACTCCTCTCACTGCTGCAGTGTAAGAAGACCGATAAAGGTTGCTGTTCTTCTGCTGTCTCTGTCCTACAGTCACTAAGTTGGTTTCTCTGGTCCTTTGTACCGTCATTGGCCCAGATTATCCCAGCAAAGGCTGTTGTGTTTTTTTTTTTTTTTTTTTTGTTTCCACCGGGGCTCCAGCTTAAAGGTATACTATGCAACAGGGGTTGATTTTCCAGCAAGGCTCCCCCCAGAGTGCGAAAGTAAAAGTGCACTGTCGTAAAGATGCTCAGCTGTTCTTGTTCCTCCGTCAAGCCAGGCGCGGTTGTTTTGAGCTTAGCAGACAGGCGAACGCAACGAAAAGTCAAAAAAACGTCAGTACAAACAATGACTAACACAGTGAAGGTATGAACATGCACACAGAGAGAGAGAAACCATTCCAATGTTACTTACAATCGCATCAGCAGAAACGCGAGGTCTGCGTCAGCCTTGCAGCCTTCTTTCTCTTTTAGCTCTCGCCATTCAGAAAAAGCTTGCCCGATGTTCACCCGTGTACGACTCCTCTCTCTGTCCAGAACCTTTTTCCTCTTTCTTGCCTGCTCCGACATGGGCATTCGCTGTTTTCTTGCTGGTTCCGCCATGATAACTGCACAAATATCGCCACTGCGCTAGCAACGAGCATGCCTTTCACTGGGGCCGTGTAGCAGTTCTCGGCGTAAAGCAAGACCGACTCTCGTGATGCACACGAGACTACTGAGCCTGTGGGTGCGGGCCGAGGGTTCCTGCAATGGCGTACCGCGCACGTGACGTCACCGTCTCAAGAGCAACGCCCCTTTTGCCGCTTTGGTAGGGCATACAGGTAGAGAACGCCCGTAGCAACCAGCTATTACACGCGCAACAGAACCAGCGATATGACCGACTTTGCAGCCGTTAAACTTTCCCAAGACGATGTTCCAGGCGCACGGATTACTGGTCGCACTGTCGAAGAACACACCAACCTTCAGCTCAAACGATGGCTTGAGGTTCGAGGGCTTAAAAAAACTGGAAAACGAACCGAGTTGATCGAACGGTAAGCTTTGTTTTTTTTCCTGCGCGGCGGTCATGGCGTCGTCGGCCGTTTTTTTGTTTGTAATCACCGTCCAGGAATCGGTATATGTTTAATGTTTGTCTTATTTGAAATGTTTTTGAGTAAGCTATCCTGGTAGCAGGGTATCATGTTAGCGCCTGCTACCATGATAGCCTATATGCTGTCATGGTAGCAGGCGCTACTTTATTAACATGTCGGCCACCAAAATACTCTTACCTTGACTTGATGTCGCTGGAATTGGGTCAGGATGTTCTTCGGTTGTGCCCTTTCCTCCGACAAAATGCTTGCTACATATGTAGGTGAATTTGGTAACTTTTTCCGGGTTGAACTGTTGTGTAGGCTGACCGCACCGGTGTACCCAGCGCACACATTTCTCCTTGGCAGTCTTGAAGAAAACATCCTTCATATGCGGCCGATCAGCGTACCTCGAGTCGCTGTTGCACGTTTCATAGCAACAATGTTTAAAAATTATGGTCTTAGATTTGGAAAAAGCAGTCGTTTACCGAGTAAAACCAAGGGTAACGCACGTCTCTTTTACAGCGAAACAGTGGCGGACTATGCAAGCTTGCCCTACTGCGTAACCACGTGATGTGACGTCATCGTGACGTTACGTTTCTAAAAATAGCTCGCTCGCGGTACGCTATTGCAAGTACGGTATTTCCCCCACAGACCACCAGGGTGGCCGAGAAAACCTTTGTTCGACCTGAAATGACTCATTTAATCATCCAAAACGGTATGGAACACATTAATTAACTGAAAAATGTTGCATAGTATGCCTTTAAGAAGCACAGACTCATCTGGTCAAGTCATCAGGCTAAAGTCTCGTGGAGGCCGTCCCTCTCCTGCTTTAGGACTTCCTCCTCTGGACTCCTGCTGTACCGCTGGGGTCGCTGCTTCTGTAAATACCAGGTGTCACCGGGTCACGCACATACATTAACATTTAAAAGAGAGCTCGTGCATCACGCAGTCACAGCGCTCAGACGGTGTTTATTTCCCCCATCAGTCAGAGCCGAGTCTGGTTTCCTTCAAGTGCTTTTTCTAACCAGCCGTCACCAGCATCTCACTGTTTATTATCCTCTGGGTCCCGTTTGGGGCGAGCGCAGCTATATTTTACTCGCACATACACAAACTGCTAAATACCCGCTCCCGCTACTCCATCTCCGTGGATATTGCTCCGTGTTTCCTGGTGGATCAAGGTGGCATTTAAATTTTTATTCTGCTCTCTAAAGTCATGCAAGGACTGCGTGTGGCGCTTTGAAAATTTGGTTTTGTGGCTTCTGTTTCTGTCGTGGTGTCGCGAGGCGTCGTTTCCCCTCCCGCAGATTCAAACGGAGGTGGGGGGGGGGGGGGGGGGGGGGTAGGAAGCCACAGGGGGTGGCAGTGGCACCGGGCGGTACTCCCCATTTGGAGCTCGGGCGCCTGCTGTAATCACGCCGTCATTAGTCCTCCCACTCTCAGCCACATTTTCGGGGGAAAATTATGGCCTAGAACAGTTGAATGCGTTGGGAATGGAGCTGATTGATGATTACACTAAAGGCGTGTTATAACACAGCAAAGCCCATTCAAAGCCTATTATTTACCAAAAACAGTGGCAGATGAGGTTTCTTGCTCCTGCTTTTCCTGTAATGCACATTACAAAAATAAAAAGATTTCTTACCCTGCACCCATTAGACTTGTAAAGTGTGATTTTGTGACGGCTTAGGGGTTTTACAGCTTGCTAGCTTACAAACACTTTGTATCACAGAGCGTTCCTAATGTTTGCCCCAGAAATATTTGAAATAAGCTCCAATAGAGTCTAAAGTCATATCAGTGAGAACAAAAGCGTCGATCTGCAGTTGGATGTGTTTTTAAATGCTTCATGTATTTTAATAATAAAGTGTAATTTAATGGGTTTTAATGCTGTAAATTGTCATTATTAGTTATTCACATACGGAGCAGAAACAACCCTCTGAATGTGGATGCAGCATTACAGAGCAACACTGCAGTAAATTAGGCTGAATTAACTCACATTTCCCCCTGTGGGACCCGCGTGGGTCTTAGATGCTGATGTATATTTTCACACTATTAAATGCTGTCAATGTGTATTTCCCTTTACACATGGTACCCTTTAGGAAATTAGATTAAAAAAAAAGGAGATCCAGGTGTGATTATCCACAGTTTGCTTTATGGACCAAAGTTTCATGCCTGTATGGATTTGTTGCAAAGAAACTACAGGTAAAATTGGGACCCATAAGCAGCATTTAGTTCCTATGCTCCACTTATCTGGAACAAACTTCCAGAAAACTGTAAAAGTGTGGAAAGCCTGATTTCCTTTAAATCGAGATTAAAAACACATTTGTTTGAAATTGCCTTTGAATGTTCTAGTTAAACTGTTTTACAGTTTTTAATGTTCTTTTTTGTTTCTACATTCTATCCCTACTTGCTTTTATTCCTATATTTTAACCATGTAAAGCACTTTGCATTGTCTCTGTACTGAATTGTGCTATATAAATAAGTTTATCTTGCCTTGCCTTGCCTTGCCTTGCCTAAGTGTCCAAGATGGGCGACTGACTCATGTTAACTACAATAATAGTGATGTATTTTCTGACCATGTGTTTTTCCCTATACGTACTGGGCCCATATGAATAAAATGGGTTAAAACAAGGCGAGATTATTTGCTAGTTATATTATGGGTCCATGTTAATTGCCCAACAGGTCCACCTGTAAGAGTGGTTTGTTAGAAAGTCATAATCTTGTATGGGGCCCTTAATGGTAGGAAATGGGCTATAAATATTGGGTTGAAGAAGTGATTGATTGGTTGTTACATGGTGGACCTATGCTAACTGCTTATGTAGAGCAACCCTGGAGAATGCTGGAACCCATTTGGGTCCCAGAATTGGTTGGGATGTAAATTACGTCTTGAAAAGACTTTTTTTTATCCTGCATATTGGTAGAATATAAACTGTACAATGTTTTTATTGAGGAAGATCTTTTGAGATATTTAGTTTGATAGGAGCATGTTGTCTTATTTTGTTAAGAGATTTAAGCACAACAAATAATACAGAATGGGGAGGATGTTTTTTTTTTTAATTCAAAATAAAAACACGTTTACTCCTAATCAAACCATCGCCTTATTAATCCTTAGGAAGCTGTGCTGATGTTTTGTTTCCCCGTGGTGAACCAGAGTGAGTTCGACCACTCCCCGACTGATTTCCGCCGTGATTTGAAAGAACACGGGGGGCTTTCTGCCAGTTTTCCAGCAAGTCAAGCTCTATTGTTATTCGTGCGGTTCCTCTCACCGCCTTATCTCTGTTGGCCTCAGCCGAAGGTTATCTCTGGCTTTTCCACTGTGGACAGGGAAGTTTCCACTGCGGACAGCTCGAACAATGCAAACCCCCCCACCCCGCTTGTCTTCACCACTTCTGTCACCCTCCCGGTGGCTATATTTAGATCTCAGTCACAAGCGCATATTTGTCCAAGACATCCTATTTTTTTTCTCTTTTTCTATTTATGTTGTTGCTACAAAAGGTCTTGTGGTCCTTGGAAGATGTTTGGGATGTGGTTACAAAGTGTCCTCTGAGATTCCTGCCTCGCACAATAACAAAAAGCTGCCAGAGGAAAAGCAAAGTGAAGAATGGATGGAGTATTTTAGAGGCCACTTAGGGATCAGATTTTTGGATCAGATTTTTCCCTTAAAGCAGTTCCTTTTGAGGGACATTTGAGAACGCTTGCTTTTCGGGGGGCCCTAGAAACCGCAGTTCTGGTCAGACGTGTACCAGTCTCACCAGAACTGACCCTAACCCTAACACCATGGATATTAATCTCCTGACAGAGCCGGGAACAGTCTAGAACCACCGAGACCCAAGGCTAACACGAACTAAAAAGCTACAGTAACACTGTCTTCAACGAAGCTGGTTTCACCAGACGTGTACTGAGTGGGCCGTGAGAAAACCCGGAAAGCAGCTGCTACTAAATCGACACCTTTGAGCACGACCAAAGCCCCGTTTATACTACCGTTTTTTTAACCCTGCCGAGAACGGTCTGAGCTCGGTAACTGAGATAACTATCGAGTGTAAATGGAACGCAAACTGAACTGAACCGTGCCAGAAACATCCGATCCGCGCTAAATCTAGACCAGTTCGTTGGGTGGGCTCGGCCCAGTTTTTCACTAGCTCGGTTCGCTGATAACAAAGAGCGCATGAGCAGACCGCGTCATCTCCTTACAGTCAGCTGACTAATTTTACGGTTTTAGACATTCATAAAAATACTAGCTTCCTTACCGTGCCACACTGTTTCCAGTGATGATTCTGCTTAGCATAGTGATGAACCTCGGTGTCTGTCGTTGTTTCCTGCGTCTGTAAATCTTTATTAGACGTTCGTTTGTCTTATCCACGTCCTAAAAGCCGACTCCGTCAAGTAAATTCACCAGAGGTTGCCTTCTTCGCCTGACTCTCCGCAAACAACGAAATATCACAATTATAATCAAGCATAACTTCGTGAATGTTACGCGCGCCGCCATTTTGATTTGCTTGAGTCCCTCCTTCTATCCTAGAGAGCAGTAGTACCGTAGATCGTCACTAGGAGGCGAGGAACCGTGCTAGCGTGGTGTGTCAGAACCAAGCTCGGCGCGGTTAACTGATCCAAACTCGGTCCGAACTCGGCATGGATCGGTTTAACAAGGGCAGTGTAAATGGGGCTTTAGACTCACAGCTACCTACTAGGGCTGGGCGATAAATCGATTTAATCGATTAATTCGAATTTACAATTCATTAAGATTTCATTTTTGGAAAATCTGGATTTTATTTTGCCAATACACTCATTGGGTTTCCATGAAGAGAACAGCGTGTGATGCTAAATATATGTTTAGGCAAAATTATTGTCAAAATATTGTTAAGTAGAAACTTTTTTTTTACCATAATATGAGGTACTTCATTTACTTATTTACTTTTTTTTTTCTTTAGTTTGAAGTTCACAAGTGCTCAATGTGTAATACCACTAGCAGCAAATGTTTTGTTATATTTTCATTGTTTATAATGGCTTGGCTACCATCTTGTTTTACATGCATGTTTCACGGCTTGTTTTTAGTTGCACTTTGAATCCAGGTGAACTCCCTGACGAAATGCTTGACATAAAAAGCAAGGTTTTAAAATAATTTCTTTAATTTGTTTTTATGAAATAAAAAGGAGGAAAAAAATCGATTAATCGGATTTGGTATGATAAAATCGGAGATTTATTTTTTTAATCCATATCGCCCAGCCCTACTACCTACTTGAACCATCCGTGCCTTTTTATATTTTTCTTGTCAGAGGAGATGCCTCATTTAAGATCGGTATGCCCTCTGTGTAGCACGACGGTGGCAGCATCATGCTGTAAGGTTGTTTAGCTGCCAGTGGTATACGCAGGCAGCATCTTTTATCACCATGCCACCCTGAAAAACAGCACATTGTCACTAAAAGCCCAAAATGAATATGGCGTTTATGACCATAATGACTGTCTGAAGCTGTACCTCTATGACTTAAGCTGCTTCAGCGGCGGTCACAAACATTTTTCGTTGGAATTAAAGCATTAAATCAGGAAGGTGAGGAGTCCCCGGGCTGACAGAGTGTAGATGGGAGGAAGTAGGCTTCACACTTGGCCTGTGAGCACACACTCGTCTGAAGAGATCTCTTGGCCGTTTGCCCGCAGCTTGTCAACGCTCGCAGACGAGTGTCCGTCGGTTTCCTGGACTCCACGGAGCGGGCCGGCCACGTACCCCCCCCTGAACAGATGGCATCGTCTCCACCTTGCCGGCTGCGCGGGGTTTTTATTACCCAATTTGGCCGACGGGAAGCTCGTTAGAAGCCGGAGACAAATGCCTCCTTAAACAGGACCGCATTTCTCTGCCTCTGTCGGGGGTTTTACAGGTATTTGCTCTGCGCATACAGCAGATGGAAACCTTCTTAATTGGCTAAAATAAAATTTTTAAAAGGCTTACTATGTTGCTCGGTGGATTGTTGAGCGATTTTCACTGTATCAACAGCGTTATGCAGCCGTCCAGTGCACAGAAAAATGTCTGAAACAACGCAGTGTGAACGGTTCACAAAGTTTGGCATCTGATCTGTTCATCTCTGCTGCAAGACGGGCAAAACCCCATTGCTTGGCTTTGTCTGCGAGCTGCGAGACCTACAGAGAGAAGTGCGGAAAAGCCTGAGTTCTTTTAAATCAAGATTAAAAACACATCTGTTTAAAATTGCCTTTGACTGTTCTAGTTAAACAGTTTTACTGTTTTTAATGTTCTTTTTTGTTACTACATTCTATCCCTACTTGCTTTTATTCTATTTTCTATCTACATTTTATTATTTTGCTATATCTTAATCATGTAAAGCACTTTGTATTGTCTTGTACTGAATTGTGCTATATAAATAAATTTGCCTTGCCTTGCCTTGCCTTCCTTATGGAAAACAGTTATATATATATATATATATATATATATATATATATATATATATATATATATATATATATATATATATATATATATATATTTTTTTTTTTTACAGGCAGCAGTTTCCCGTGACTCTCATAGACCCCTGGCCTAGTTAGGCCGATGCCAAACGTTCTCTTCCTCCTGTACGCATGTAATAAACAGTAGAGTGCAGCAATAATAATCTTAGTACATTGCAAGTCTCAGGGGAGGGGGATAGAGATGTTGCCCCGTTTGTTTTTGCCGGAGCGATGCCGTCGTCTTGAGAGCAGAGCCGCCATGCAGAGGACTTAAAGCTCCACCGCGCGACCGCTGTCTGCTCGCTGGCGCTTTTTCTAACCTGTAAACCGTTGTCCACTGTGTCAGTGAGACTATTCGGACGTGAGCAAATCAGACGCCTTTTCTGTCACCTAAAAAAAAAAAGATAAGAAGGATTTCAGCGTTTCCAGATGTGGAACATGAGCAGAGCTCTCCCCCGGTGTGGATTATCCCAGTTAATTGGTGAAATAGCGAACAAACTAATTCCTCTAGTAGGTGTTTGCACGCAGCGATGCATACGCAGGGACGTGACCGACACTCTGAGCCTCTTATCTGATCGGCTGCACGCAGTGATAACATGGTCAGGTTCATAGCAATAAAAAAATAAAAATAAAAAAAGGTGGCTGATTTCAGGTCACGGCCATTAGCTTTCTTTTTATTTCCTTCTTCCTGTTTAGATAAATGTGCTCTGATGTCCATCGATGCAGTGAGGGGGAAAAAAACAAAACAAACAAGGGCCAATATTTGATATTCCAGGTAATGTTTGTGTCCCTGGTCCTCCTTTTGTTCTTCTCGTTTCCTCTCTTTAGGGTTGTTGTTGTTTTTTTAATCGATACCCAGAGTAGAGACTGAAATAGCTCATCATGCAGGGTGTGGTTTCTGGAAGACGGCGTGGAAAGTCAACGTAAGCAGATTGGCTACAACTTTCCGATAAGGCAGCTCCCTGCAAATCAAATATTTAATGTCGGCGATCTTCAAATTGGACCAAGCTACGTTCAGGTTGTAGCATTCTAACCGAGGGATTAGCTGATTTCTCTCTCTCTCTCTGTGTATGAATGCTTTCTAAACAGTTTGGGAAAATCTGTTCTCCAAAAGTCTGTAATTTAGGTATTTCCCAGGTGCTGAAATGAACGAATAAAATAGAATATGGGAAAATACTTGTATTTTATTTACTCTCTGTCATTTAAAACAACCACCTATGCTTTGTTTTTGCAGGGCTTTTTTTAAAGGCAATCCAGTGTAGAAATATCTGCCGTAAACAAGGGGTACATCGCAAATTTACCCTCATTGCAGTATTTTTGCAAGCAATATCAGTGTCGCAAATGTTCTTTTAATGCAGTAAATATTAGTTGTGGGCAGAACAGCGGCGTTGCTGTTAGCACTGTCCTGGGTTTGAATCCCAGTTAGGGTCTTCATGCATGGATTTTGCATTTTCTTCCACAGTTCATGTGTGTGCACGGTTGTCTGTCCTGTAGAAAATGGACGCATTATTATTCCATGCAACAAAGTTCTTTTACTCCCAAAAGTTGAAGAACTTGCTTCTGTAGCCAGATGCATTTCTTTAATAAAACCATGAACTTAGGATGGTCGTCTTTCCTAGCATCTGGATAATGTTCTCATTATCTGAGGTCTGTGTTTGTGACGTGCCCAAAGACGAAAGCCAAGAACGCTTTTTGATTTATTACAATATATAGTCACTGCGATAAGTTACATTATCGCAGAGCACAGACTGCTCTAAATGTATTGTTCAGGTTTATGCTTTAAAATGGGAAAATGGGATGTTTCAAATTAATTTAGCGTAGAAAAGTCTTAAATTTCAAAAAATGTGTAGAAACCCCCCCAGAAAACCCTAAAAGCAACACCGTCACAGTTGTGAAATTTAACTTGATGCCTCTCATGTATACAGCTAAAAATAAATAAAGGGAACACTTTTGACATTTTTCTTTGCTCGTCTTTATATGACTCAGATAGTCATAGCAATTCACACAGCCTTTTAAAAAAAAAAAACTACATCATACATGCCAACTGCACAAAAAACACTGTGTATGTGGAGGATATCACAATAAAGCCTGCTGACTCAAATGGTGGAAAACCAAAATGAACATTTTTGTTTCGTTTGTCCCGTTTCTCAACTAAATAATTGCTTTATTTGTATGTTTGTGTGTATACACCTTTAAAGACAAGAGCCCTGTGGACCACAAGGTCTGAAAGCTAGTTTCCAGATAATAGTTGGTGATCCAAGCCAGGGGAAGCAGGGATGGTGACATTCTCTTTGCTTTTCTTTCTTTCCTAAAGACTTTGGGGACATAATACTGTAGCTGGATCTGCTGCTTCACACCTGTCATTAAGCACTGCCTAAGAAAACCTGACGGTCTGAAATGGTGACGGCAGATCTGACAGTGATTTATAACTCAAATATGATCTGTCAACACAGAGCGTCTAAAAAAAACATTTGCATATAAAGGTTCGTTGAATCTGCTCTGACTGACTCAGACCTGCTTTGGTGTCTGGAGTTAATCCATTGTTTGCGTTGCCACCGTTGAAACCATCTATTCCGTCAATAGTTATTAAGATTTCACTTTCGGCTCTGATGAACACCGTTGTGTTAAGGTGACTGGATGGATTGGTCCCCTTTGAGGAGGATGTGATTATCCTGAACGTAGCCGTTGATCAGCTGTGTTGAGAGGTCGGGATTGTTTTGTTTTTCCGCCTGCGACTGAAGAAACGACCCTTGGCTACAGAGTCGACGTGTCGCCTAATCTTTTAGGGCTCCACAGATAATGTCCAAGCTGTCGTGTGGATCACAGAAAAGTGACTGTGGGAGGACTCCGTTTGTTCTCCAGAAGATGAATGGATGTAAAGGTACATTGAGTACCTTTACATCCATTCGTAAATGTTTTTTGAGTGCAGTTTGTTTTTTGAGTTAGCTCAGAATGCTAGCTCGGTGCGACCCAATGCGTCTGGAACAGGGAGATTACATTCGACTTGGTCTCCCAGTTCCTGTTTACATGTCCGTCAGAGTGAGCAGTTGTTGCTCCTCATCCTGTGCGCCACAGCTCGTCTTAATGCTCAAAAGCCTTTATACCCGTTTACACTTTTCCACATCTTGCTATGCTGCAACCGCGAACGCTCAAATGCGATTATTGGGGGTTTTATGCAACAGACCAACATAAAGTAGCGCTTGACTGTAAAGTCAATGGAAGATGATACAGGATTATTCTTTTTTTTTCTCAGCTACAATTACAGCTGCAAGCCTTTTTAGTGTATGTTTTTTTTTTTTTTTTTTTTTTTTTTATACCAGCAATAGACCAAAGCTCTAGCTCAGCCAGATGCCACAGAGGGCATCCGTGAACATGGAAGTTCAAGTCTTGTGCAGATTCTCAACTGGATTTAGGTCTAGACTTTGACTGGGCCATTCCACGGCGTCTATAGCCGTATGTTTAGAGCTCCTCTTAGCGTTTCCCTCCCCAAGGCAAGGCAAGGCAAGGCAAATTTATTTATATAGCACAATTCAGTACAGAGACAATGCAAAGTACTTTACATGGTTAAAATATTGGAATAAAAGCAAGTAGGGATAGAATGTAGAAACAAAAAAGAACATTTAAAAACAGTAAAACTTTTTAACTAGAACATTCAAAGGCAATTTCAAACAAATGTGTTTTTAATCTCGATTTAAAGGAACTCAGGCTTTCCGCACTTTTACAGTTTTCTGGAAGTTTGTTCCAGATAAATGGAGCATAGGAACTAAATGCTGCTTCTCCATGTTTGGTTCTGGTTCTGGTTCTGCAGAGCAGGCTGGAGCCAGAAGACCTGAGTGGTCTGGATGGTTGATACACTGATAACAAGTCTGTGATGTATTTAGGTGCTAAGCCATTCAGGGATTTATAGACTAACAGAAGTATTTTAAAGTCTATTCTCTGAGATACAGGGAGCCAGTGGAAGGACTTTAGAACTGGGGTGATGTTCTCTACTTTCTTAGTCTTAGTGAGGACGCGGGCAGCAGCGTTCTGGATCAGCTGCAGCTGTCTGATCCACTTTTTAGGCATACCTGTGAAAACACAGTTGCAGTAATCAATTATACTAAATATAAACGCATGGATTAGTTTTTCCAGATCCTGCTGAGACATCAGTCCTTTAATCCTGGAAATGTTCTTCAGGTGATAGAAAGCCGACCTTGTAATTGTCTTTAGATGCTTTTGGAGGTTCAGGTCTGAGTCCATCACTACTCCCAGATTTCGGGCCTGATTAGTGGTTTCTAGCTGAAAGCTGTGTGCTAACTTTTGATCTCTCCTCTATCGGTCCAAAGATTATTACTTCTGTTTTGTTTTTATTCAACTGAAGAAAATTTTGGCACATCCAGGCATTGATTTCTTCTAAGCATTTACTCAGTGCCTGAACCCCAGGACTCTCTCTTGCGTTTAGCTCCATCTCTTTATCTCTGCGCAGCTTCCCGATCTTTGTCGGAAACACACACCGTCCCCACAGCATGATGCTGCCGCCACCGTGTGCTATCAATGCTATTTACAAGGTGAGAGGCAGTTTTAGTATTCTGCACGACGTAACATGAAGAAACGGGGCAAAGTTTAAGGGTTATGAACACTGGGGCATGTTCGCCGTCATCTGCAGCATCCCTGAGAATTTGATTCGTGACGACCGTGATTCATTTAAAGGACACAAAGACCTTGTTCCTGTCGGGATTCCTGTCTAGACTACATGTGTGAATCAGTCAACCCGGGGGACAAAGAGGCATTCTTCTTCACACATGTCCCCTTGTACTCACTTTATTAACTCCCATTGTTGTTTAAATATCCCGGGTGACCGCCAAAACCGAGAGAGAAGTCATTATCTTCCTTCTGAGATGTTTTTACAACCACACGACTTCCCCAATTGCGTCTCTGTGATGTCACTTTTTGAAGAAAAATTTCAAAACCGGGCGGTGAAGTTGCTCAAGCGTCGTCATAAAACACACCAGTGTTGCATGCCGAAAAAGGAAAACGGCAAAGGGAGCGTGGTGTTGTGTGTGTGTGTGTGTGTGTGTGTGTGTGTGTGTGTGTGTGTGTGCGGGGAGATTAGCAGGGCTGTAACTCACACTGTGCAGTCGGGCTCCAGAAACCTTAAAGGATCAGGAAGAGTAGAAAGAGGAGAGGTTGGACGGGGAAAAGAAAACTGAAAGCTTAGCATCCGTGTTGTGGGTGGTATCTGCCGTGGTGAGATGTGTTTATTGGATGTTGACCGGGATGTCTTTGTGATCCCAGCGTGCAGCTTTTCCTCTCCGGCCTTGTTTTCCACGGCAGCGCGTTGTGGAAAATCCACTGCCTCTCTCTTGTTTGTTTTTGGAGGCCTGGTTTTCTGTCAGCCTCTGGAGAACGCCGCTAAGGGGGAGAACATTTTTTAAACGAGGGGACTTCTTGAAGGGTTTGACATATTTTGGACATGTTAGGGTAGCGGGCAGTCTGGCTTGTCCCATTTTTGGGCTTTTCCCGATGAAGTGCAATGATTTAAAATGACTTTTCCACAATAAAGAGCCCCCGTGTTGATGTTTCTACCCATCTATCGTGCAGAGGAACATGGTGATGAAACATTAATGGGCTCCTTGTGGAAATGCAAACTGGACCCTCTCCCTCACCAAGTTATTCCTCGCCCTATTTTTATTTCTCTCTTTCCTTTCTAGCTACTCACTCACTCCCCCAGAAGGAAGAACCTAATTACAGAGATATCTGGGCCACGCTGAAAGCGTGATAGCCTGTGAAATGTCTCCGCCGTCACACAGAAACGATGTTTGTCCTGCTGCAGCGCAAACAGGATGCTGCTTGCAGACAACGCCATGAGATAACGCCCTATAAGTAGGGAAGACAAAAAAAAAAAAAGAAACAGCTTACAAGGAGGCGGAGGACTGCTTGGACAAAGAGAGGAAAAAACAGCTGTGGGAGCGATGAAGCAGAGGTGATCTGATGACCTCATCGAGCAGAGAGGAGCCTTACAGTTATAGGGTCGCTCAGAGAGTTCAGACCCTGCACAGGAAGTAGAGTTGTGTGCAGCGTAACCTGCTGTGTAGACATCGCCTCGTCTCTCCTCCCACTCATAACCATTTCCTGTTGGCTCCCGTCGACGGTTCACTTTATTTAAGGCCGGCGACCCAAACCTCAATCGAGTGACAAGTCATAGTAAAGTTTCAGATAGAGACACCTGTGACATAATTCTGCTCTCATCCCCACCGCATGTTACTGTCACGGAGCAGCTGGCTGAAGGATGGTTTGGTTCAAGCGTTTAGACTTTTTCTGCTGCGGTGCCGTTATGATACTAATTCAGGCTCTGTCAGGTCAGAGAGATCAGGTCACCAGGGCAACAGGTTCAGGAGGGAAACTCGGACATCCCTCACCCCAGTGACATCCTCCAATATATATATTGGAGGATGGCAGAGATAGAGGAGAGAGAGAGATGAGAGAGATAGAGAGAGAGAGAGAGAGAGATAGAAGAGAGATAGAGGATATAGAGCGCGAGATAGAGGAGAAGAGAGCGAGAGAGAGAGAGTAGAGAGAGAGGGAGGGAGGGAGAGGGGGATACGAGAGAGGGAGAGAAGAGAGAGAGAGGAGAGGAGAGATAGATATATATATATATATAGAGCGAGTACACACACCTAGATAGATATCGATATATATGATATATATAGTATATAGTATATATAGATATATACTATACTATATATATATATATATATATGTATATATATATATGGTGTGTAATATATATATATCTCTATATTATATCTATTATATATATATATATTATATGATATATATGTGTATCTGTATATGTATATGTATGTATGTATATATATATATGTGTGTATATATATATATGTGTGTGTATATGTGTGTGTGTATGTATATTTTACAAACTGATTTGGTGCTGGCGGTGGTCAGAGGGACCGGTGGCGCCGGTGCATGGCAGCCTCGCCTCTGTCAGTGTGCCCCAGGGCAGCTGTGGCTACTAACATAGCTCACCACCGTCAGGGTGTGAATGTGTGTGTGAATGGGTGAATGACTGAACTGTAGTGTAAAGCGCTTTGGAGGTCGTCAAGACTAGTTAAAGCGCTATACAAGTACAAGCCATTTACCGTTTACCATTCTAACAAATGGACTACTTGTGTTTTTCAGCAATTGTTTAGTTTCAGCTGAGTTAAAAATAGGATTGTAATTGTTAAACAATTTCTTGGATGATTTGACCTAATGTTTAGGAGACGCCACCAGACTTTTATTAAAATTCAGAGACTGTGATGCCATGCGGTCTAACAAGGTTATTAGGTCCTTAGGAAGAGATTTAGCCCACTGCATCTTACATTCACCACCGTGCTTAACAGTGAGGAGCTTTTCTGCGTCTTCCTGTTTTGTTGTGTTTGTTGATCAAAGTTTAACCTCTCCTCATCTAAATGAACGGCTCAGTAGAGTTTGTTGAACTCCACACCTTTAAATTTTTGATTGAAGAATAAGAAAAGCCCCTTTTCCTCCATACCAACCTGTTTCACTTGAGATCTGTTTGGGTCTGATTGGGAGATCTATTGAACCCAGATGCCACACATGGTGGTTGAGCGTTGTAGCTTGTTTCACTTCTGATAAACTCAGGTCCTCACTCAGCCTTGTTTGTCACGGTTCTAGTCATTCGAGAAAAGCTTTTTATCATCACTCTGGCGTTAGATTCATTTTAGGCCAGTGTCCGAAATGAACTTTCTGATTCGCCGGTCAAGTTGGCCGGTAGATGTCAGAATCAACTGGCCAAGCTTATTTTTTTTACTGGACAAAATACTGACCCCTGCTTAATATCTCCACATAATCCCGCTACGTAATTAGCCTGAGCTAAACGCTAGTTCTTAGCAAACAAACATGGCGTAGTTGCTGTCGCTCCTGTGTCACATGTGCGAGTGTTTGTGTACGTGTGGGTTTGTTGTCATAAAGGCTGAAAGCAGAGGAACATAAAGAAGCGTCCACCCAAATGATGACTGAAAAACACGATTTATTTGGTGCAAACATTTACTCGGCATGTGGCAGCTTGCCCTCTGAAACGGAAAATTTACTCTCATTTGGCGTCTGCCGAGTGTTAATTTCAAACCATGTTTTTGGCGAGTGCCTATTTTCTTGTGAAAATAAGCATACATATGCTTTACGTAAATTGAATGTTCTCCCATCTTTCCCACTTTGAATATTCCTAAAGCAAATAAGATTTGCACTATTTATACCTCAGGGACACAGAAAGCCTTAGGTAACTTAGAACCTTTGAAGCTCTTTAACCATTTAACATGCCAGAGAGAAGTAATTGATATTGTTAATTAATTAGTCCACATAGTTGTCGCGCTATTAAACACTATTAAACAAGTCGTGTGTCCTTTATATCTTGCAGGCTCTCGCCTTTCTATGCTCAACAACAATCATTTCCTGATAATTTACCACAAGGAGAGTTTACTGGTTGGAGTTAGTTACTGCGCAGCTCTGACAAATAAAACAAAAAAACGTTTTAATTATTTTGCCCGAAGAAAGAAACATCTGGTTTGACTGCTTGACTTATTTGGTTGCACGCGTTCTGACTAATGCCTTTTGAAATATTAAGAGCTTTAATGACGGGTTATCGTTACCGTCACACCCTGAAGTTTATTTTTGTTCTGCGGTAAAATAAAAAAATAAAAACATACAGAGCTGCACTTGGAGGCTGCAGTTTACTGTAACAAGGGATGGGTCGTGCTTAGCTGTTGATCCTTATCCGAATTCTTTCTCCTTTTGTTGGTTTCATTGAATCAATATTGCTAAAGTGCCTGACAACAACAGCCATACGCCAGGATCAATTTTACAATCAATAAAGCTGGACTTTTAGCTCTCAAGCACAAGCATCCGGATATACAGTAAAGCTGCAAAAACCTTCTGTATCCTCATGAAACCGAATTTCTGCACAGATGCCCTGAGATGTTCAAAGCCACAGCCTAATTATCACACTTTCCCTTTCTTCTCTTACTAAACGATGCACAGTTTTCTTAGGATTGTGTTGATTAAATCCCCTTCTTGAAAGTGTTTGTGGAATCATGTTGGGCGTTGTCCCTCTGGATGTTTTGCTTGGCCATCTGAGCACTGAGTGGCTCAACAGCTGTTTAACCAGCAAATGGACACTTTTCAGCTTCAGGACCCAGACTGGCGTATTCCCATAATAATGTGAGATGTTTCATCCACTGGCTATTCAGTTAAAGGAATTTAAGTCATTTTTAATCTTTTTTAACCATTGAAAAGTTTCTGCTCCCTTTGTTGAGTTATATTGCAATTGGAAGATTATAGCGTTTGACTGTATTGAAAGGCTTAGTTTGGTTGTCACCATTCTAAAATGTAAAACTTGACACGATACTATGAAAAATACTCAATACCATTGTCGATACCGCCGCAACATTTTTTTTGAAGGCACAGGGTTCTTTCAGGTTAAAATAAAAAATATGATTAATTATAATATTCAAAATTTTAACTAGGTAGGGGATTTTATCCCTTCTTTAGAGAAATGTATTATTTTAATGTCTGATTCATTCATGCAGTTATTTTATTTGATTATAATTGCCTATCTTTAGTGTGCATCTGTGTGCTTCCATTTGCCTGTCAATTACCAATTAGTACAAATAGATATTACTACTGAGGGACAAATAAAGGACCATTCTATACTAAAATAAATATATCTGGTTCATATAAAACATTACAAAGTGTAAACAAGGATCTGGTCCATGCAAATGTAATCGGCACCAGTTCTGTACAATTTGTCTTTCTGGTAATTTAGCATTATATGTCCTTAAGTGATGAGCTACAGCAGCAGGGTAGGCTGCCACGCGCTCTTACTCAATCTGGCTCCACCATAACCAGCAGCCAGGTTTTCATCCAATTGTCATTCAAGTTTTAAGCAAACTTTTAAAATGTCACAAAAACAGTGAATTATCATTATTATTGCATTGGCCCTGTTGACGTCCAAACCTCAACCTGGTTGAGATGCAGCGGGTGGCACCTTCAGAGAGCTGTGCAGGGAAGAAGTGAAACATTGTTGTGAAATTTCCTGTCAACGCTGGAGATTGATGGTCATTCTGAAAACAACTAGTGAGATTGCTGCTAAAGGTGGTTCTTCTAGCAAATGTATCACGGGGGTGTTTTTCGTTTTTCCTATGACTATACGGACAGTTAGGGGGGCTTAATTTTTCTCCAGTGACTGCTTCGTTAAGCCAGTTCTCTACATCTACATGGAAACTTTTTAGATTTTTAATTATGTAATCAGATCTTAAAGTATTTTGATTGATAAACAAGTTGGACTTGTTGACGTTTCTTTTCCTCGACTCTGAGCCAGATAGAAAATTTCTGTCTGATCGTGGCTGCTCTAGAAAAAGAACTATCAGGTTTTATTCTGCTTAAGAATTCATGTCTTCCAAGAAAGGGAGATGGAGAACGACTAGGAAACTTGTCTCCTGTGGCTCCAAGACTGTCGGGGATTTCCTGCTCTTTGTCACGTGGTTCCATCAGGACAAATAAATAGTCCGTGACCTTTCCAGGGTTTTCAGCGCCGTAGATTATTGGAGAGCATGGGACCAGTGGCAGTATGAAGTTACTGTTCTTGAGCAACGAGTTTGTAATTTTTTTATACATTTGCATGCGTTTAAACACCAACTCCCAAAACACCCGTGGGAATGGTTATTTTTGGGGGTAAAAAAAAAATCTTTCCATACGCTGAGCAGCATGAATCCTTTGCATCCACCCAGTTGGGGAGTCTTATAATGCTACATACCCAACAGTGAAGCAGCCGTGTCAGCTTCTATCGTATAATGCCTGTGTTGAGTGCAAAGTAAACATTAGGATTAAGCTTCACTGCATTGCATTTGTCAGCTTTTATGTCTCAGATAGCACAGATCAGCTCAAGAGAAATTGAAAATATAAACATATTCCTGCTGTTTATGTTTGCACCTGTTGTTTTCAACGAGATATTCTGCTTATGGAGACGGTAACCAGGAAGCAGTTTTGTTTTTTTAATATTAGTCTGACACTATTTTGAAACGGTTGAGTCGCCTGGAAAGCAAGTTGTTTGTAAAAAGAAATTTTATTCCCCAGTTTGTTTCACTCCTTTTTGGACTAACCTCTTTTTTTCGGTTGTTTTTGGACAAGCAAAATTCCCAAAAAGGAAACTGGAAGAGAAGGCAGCACTGTAAAAATAAAACAAAACTGTTGCACACAGTTGAATTCCAGTAAATTAGAATATGATCTTATGGGGAATATATTTCAGTTAAGTAATTAAAACGCAGATTTGTTACACAAAGAGGTACACTTCAAGATTCTAAAGCAGTGCTGTGTAACATTTGGCCACTAGGGGCACTAGACCTGTAACTTCCAGGTTTAGCACCCCTGTAGGCAACAGGCAACACTGCACATTTGCTGACTAAAACAGTCTCCCGCCGTGTTTTGGAATCTGATAGCAGAACAATTTCTAGATTAAGATAAGATAAGATAAGATAGTCTTTATTGATCTCACAATGGAGAAATTCACTCGTCACATCGGCTCATACAAGAAGGTGCAGAGTAGGGAAGGTGCATTCAATTATATACAGTGAGTCTTCATATATACAATGGATCAGAAAGAATACCAAAAAAATACAAAAAAAAGGAAATAGGAATGGGCATATGATGTCTCATTTACATTCTTAGTGGTCTATATATATATATATATATAAACATATCTATATACTTAAATATATACATATATCTATGCGCCTACTTACATACGCACCTACGCGTATGTACGTGCATATACATTGTATACATTTGTACATACATACATACATACATACATACATGTGGGCTGACTTATGTTCAGGTGATGATAGCAGCAGAAGTCACTACATCAGGATTATTGCACGGGTT
This sequence comes from Fundulus heteroclitus, assembly GCF_011125445.2. Classification (NCBI taxonomy): domain Eukaryota; kingdom Metazoa; phylum Chordata; class Actinopteri; order Cyprinodontiformes; family Fundulidae; genus Fundulus; species Fundulus heteroclitus. Next base: position 10,441,347 of record NC_046382.1, on the reverse strand, counting down.
GTAGGACAGTGTATTAAATAGATTATTGCACATTGGTTATTGCACGTTAATTATTACAGTTATGGTCACAGTTATAGTGCAGCATTGTAAAATCTTGTAGCAGCAGGAATAAATGACCTACGGTAGCGCTCCTTTTTACACACAGGGTGTATAAGTCTGGCACTAAAGGAGCTGCTCAGCTCCTCTACAGTCTGGTGCAGCGGGTGGAAGGTGTTGTCCATGATGGATGTGAGCTTGGACAACACCCTCCTCTCAGCTACTTCCTCCACAGAGTCCAGAGGGCAGCCCAGGACAGAAGTGGCCTTCCTCACCAGCTTGTTCAGTCTCTTTCTGTCCCGCTCCTACGCCCTAAGTCCTACGCCAGTTTTTGAGACGGGCTTCCTGTGGAGCATCGATACGCCCTCAAGTGCTGTAAATCATTTGCTGTATCTCAAATTAAGCTAATACTTGGGTCAAAACTTACAATGCTATTTTAAATTCAGTTACTTCAAATGATTGTCTTTTTTTAATTTTAATGCAGAATATTTTAATGTGGTCGTTAAAATGATTGGGAAGATTGCCAACTTGGCTGTTGTCCACCAGACAGTGATTGACGGCCACAAACTCTGACTGCTCAGAGTGTTGTACCCAAGCATAATAATGGAACGTTGTGTGGAAGGAAAAACTCTTGTGGAAAAAGGTGCAAGCAGCAGAGATATACAAGTAAATTTACTAGATAGTTCAGGGAAATACTTATCAGTAGGATTAAAGGTATAATTATGTGATCTTGCTTTACCTTTTACTTGGACACTTTTTCCTTCCACCTAACTTTCTGTTATGTTTGGTTACATAAAAAGGGAAAGCCAGCTTCTGTAACAAGGAGCTTTTGTAGCTCATCCTTCTTGTTGAGGGTTTCACAGCTGTTAAGTCAGCAGTCTTTCTCCATGATTGCCTGAACCACGAGGTAACAATCCTGTATTAAATGCTTCGATTATTGATGTAAAAGCGTAATTTTTGGCGAAACTGAATTTCAGGGTTTTATCCGCTGTAATCCATAATAAACAAAGTATTTCTCTCTGTAATGAATCTATGGAAGTATACGTTTTTTAGCCGATTACCCAACCTAAAGGATCTTCTTGATGATGATCTACTTTACTGAGTTGTACCTTTTTTGTTTGAACATTTTGTTCCTGAAGTTAAGGTCGTATTTAAATTGGTCTTCTGATAGTGTGCCGGTTTTTTTTTGTCTCTCCAGCCCTCCTGTTAGTTGGGGGGTGTCTTGAATCGTAAAAGACAGATTGAAAGCATAAATACCGTCTTCTGTGCTGCAGGCAGAGGAGGCACCAGGTTATCTAAGTCTATAACAATACTCTTTAGCTTTTAGTCATTTGTTTCAAGGTAAGAAATGTAAGGGACCATGGGAGGTTAAAGCAGCTGAGAAGGAAGCTGGATAAAACCTTTATTTTAACATCTTATCAGAAATGTTTTTGCAGCTTTTAGCTTTGCAGTTATAGGCAGCATATCAACGACCATCAACATAGACTTTTTGATATCTAAAAATGATCCATTTAGCTTCAAACGTATATTTTTCTTTCTACTGACCGATCTTTAAATGACGTTTAGAACTGATAAAACATGTTTGTCAGCCTATTTTCGTACACCGCAAAAAGCAACTAAAAGTAATTAAAATGTTCTTGAAATGAATGTATTTGCCCTTGATTTGAGCAGGTGGATAAGATTATCTGGGAATGGTATAAGCACTTTGCACTTAAAATAGGCACAACGTAGCTTCATCATCTTATTTCAAGTACAATATATCTAATTGCCTTATTTTAAGGGTAAAATTGCTCATTCCAATGGAAGGTCATCTTATTTACCTGCTGAAATCAAGGAAAGATTGCACTCATTTAATTTCATTTTACTTACTTTTTGTTCCCTTTTTGCAGTGTAAAAGCCTTGGAGCACAATTCTTGGGTCTTAAGAGGTGAAAATAACAGACACACTTTTTTTTTTTTTTTGGATGCATTTCTCAGCTGAAAATTGGTTTGATGCATTCCAGGAACAGGAAGAAGTCCGTATTTTTTCCATATCTGAGCTGCTGATTGTAGGTCAGAGTGGATCAAAGGAAGATATCCCGATCCTGATCTCTGGCCTCTCGACTGGTGCAACGCCAACGAAAACGCTTAGTCATGCACGCATAGTTTCAGTTTGAGTCTTCAGGGATGTCCACGTAATGACTTCGTAACGAGGAGAGGCTTGCAGCAGCGAGGTGGATCTGCCGCTGTGTGTTGGGTAACACATGGCAGAGGTGTGAGTGGGAGAGCACTCTTGCTTTTTTTTTTTTTTATTACGTAGCAGCTTTGTCTGAGATCCTTCAAGGCCTGCTGTGGATTGCACAATGCGGCGTTTTTTTTTTGACACCTGTTTCTCCGTTTCTCATAGTAAAAAGCTGACAGTGATGCAAAGCAAAATATACTTCTGTTATGTGAGAACAATACAATCTGGTTAATCAGTGGAACCTCCTTATCGTTCAGTCTCTCCTGACAGATACTGAACCACTGCATGAGGTGCAGGTCTGCTGTCTCGTGCTGAGAGAGAGGGGGGGGGGTAGGCTTTTAACTCATACTGCTGTGGTTTCTGAGGGCAGCAATTTCCTGTCATCCGGTGACACGGCTGACACAAATCCCAGCTGACTGCAGTGTTGATTCACTCGTCGAGCTCTCTGGGCATGGTCTGAATGAATACTACGAGTGGCAGGGGGGGGCAGTGGTCAGAGCAGGGCGCTTACGTCCGGGAAGGCTGCAAAATCCCCGGTGCGAATCCAACAGACTGCTTCTCTGGGTCCCTGAGCAAGGCACGTGCCCACAGAAGCTCCCCAGGTGCCGCAAGGTGGCAACACGCCGCTCTAACCCGCCGCCCGGGCGGGTTAGAGGCGGACGACAGGTTTTATTGGAATGTATGTTGCAATGACAAATATTTCTTTATAGTTGTTATACACTGCAAAAAACTGATCTAGAAATAAGTAAAATGTTCTTAAAGTGAGTGTATTTGTCCTTGATTTGAGCGGGTAAATAAGATTATTTGCCAATGGAATGAGTATTTTGACCCCTAAAATAAGATAATTAGACATCCTGCACTTTTTTTTTTTTTTTCCCCAGTGTCCTGTCTAGCAATGTGGCAATAAAAATTGATATCTTAATGCCAAATAGAGCTCGACAGATTTTACTTTCACAAGTGGAGCAAACAGCTTTCGCCATAATGCTCCGCTTCATTTGTGCGTGTAAATAGCTTTATTGTGATTCCTGCAGGGAGAATATCAAATTATATGGACACTACAATGGGAAAGTAGGAGAGTAAAAGAAAAACAAGAAGAGAAAAAAAAGAGAGAGAAGAGGTGAAAGAAAGAAGAGATAAAAAGAAGAGAATGATAAAACTTCCTCTGTCTGCTCCATCACCTGGAAAGAGACACAAAAAGAACAGCACAACCAATAGACATAAAGCAACAGATACAATTGTGTAACACCTTGATACCATTGCTAAATCATATGTATTATTATTTAAGCTGACATGTGGAAAAAAAAAAAAAAGTAAAAGAAAGTAAATAAATTATAGCCTTTCTGTATATAAGTGACCATTTAATACCTGGAACCCAGCACCTGTGGGAGATTGTGAGAGTGCACTAGTTTAGGTGAAAATTATCCAAAAGGAAATGGCTTGATAGTGATTGTGGAGAACCGAAGACCCGCCTTCCCCGAGCACAGAGGCAGGAGTCAGGGGACCCGTAACCCCGGACTCCCAAGGGGGCCCCCAAAGCAGTGCGCCCGAGAGGGGCCTTCACAGGAAATCTACAACCCCCCCCTGAGGAAAGAGGGGGGGGGGGGGGGGTTGTAAAAAAAAAAAAAAAAAAGACATCCTGCACTTGAAATAAGACGATGGAGATGAGTTGTTACTATTTTAAGTGCAAAAATCTTATTCCATTGGCAGATCGTCTTGTTTATCTGCTCAAATCAAGGACAAATACACACATTTTAAGAACATTTTACTTATTTTAAGTTCTGTTTTTGCAGTGTACATCAGAATCAATCTGAAAAGCTTCAAAAACGTTATAAAGATTAATTCCAGGGAGGGATGTATTTCTAGTGTTTATCTCCCTTGATTTGGATGATTATGGCTTTAGAGTTCCTGAAAATCAGGAGTGAATCAGGAGTGAAATTATAAGTAATTAGCCTCTTTGCAGAAGATTGACTGTAATGTTTTTTCACCACTGAAACCCTCTCACTGCAAAAGGGAACTAAAATTAAGTACAATTTTCTTGAAATTAGTGTATTTTTCCTTGATTTGAGCAGCTAAATAAGACTATTTGCCAATGGAATAAGATTTTTGCACTTAAAATAAGAACAATTCATCTCCATCATCTTATTTCAAGAGCAAGATATCTAATTATTTTATTTTAGGGGCAAAAATACTCATTCCGTTGGCAAACAGCCTTATTTAGCTGCTCAAATCAAGGAAAAATATACTAATTTCAAGAAGTTTTTGCTTACTTTCAGTTCCCTTTTTGCAGTGCTGCCTATGTGGTAAAGAACAAAAGAATGGGGATTCCAGCCGGGACACAGACCAAGTGTTCTGTAGGAAATTTTATTTTTTGATTATAGCTTTATAGTCTTTAGTTTCCACTGCAGGTTTTAAGGGGGCTGACACCCGACCAAAGGGCGGCGCCTGACAGCTAAAGATCTGTTTCCACTTATTATTGAGCTTTACCAGGAGCGCTGGAGCTCCATGTGATGTTAACACTGATAGAAAAAGCTCTTCTTGAGATCTGAAGGTGTTCCTAAGGGGTTTCTGCTGAGATAATGCTTTGCTGCATAATAAACTCATCACCCTTTAATCAAAGCAGATTGAATTTGGTTACCAAATCATTTCTTGTCCGGGTTGTACCGGGTGGACGTTTGATTAATGGAAAAGTGTTCTGGGTTTGTTCTCAGGACTTTTAGTTCTCACATTCAGGGATTCTGTAGCTGAAAACTGGATCAGCGAGGAGCAACATGGAGAGAGACCCTTTTTTCCCCCCCATTATTTAATTTTTTTTTTCTTTTTTACCAATTTTTTTCATCTGAATTCTTGCAAATTTGTCTAAATTCACAGAATGGCTGCACAAACAGTACAGATTCCCCTTCAAATCGATTTAGTGCATCAGTTCGGACGCACAGATATTGTACCAGTAGACCTTGAAGTTTAACACAGGTGGGTGATGTCTTCTTGTTGCTTCTCCTGTAAGGTAACGTATCTCATGGTGATCGGCACGTAACATGTGGGCAAGGAGGAGACGTTTGAAGCGTACCTCCTCCATACTTCCACCCTTTATCTCTTGACGGATGAAGGCATCTCACAGGAGCCAGCCTCGCTCTAATTTAATGTGTCAGTGCGGGTTTGGCTCTAATTACTCCCCTAATGAGCCTCTTTGATGTGGAGTTGCGTAAAACACAGAGGGGACCTACCTCTGTGTCGCCCGGCCTCGGCAGAGCGACTGCGAGGAAGAGGAAGAGTCGTTTTTCGGCTCCAACCTGTTGAAGGAGACTGGGTCAGCACATTCTCTTTCATCCGACCCCCCCCTCCCGCTCCTTAGGACCCTCAGCTCCATCCAGCCGGGGTATTTTTAGTCAACCGCGTGCTCCCCTGAAAGCCAATAACCTCCTTTCAAACAACTTGTCAACACACACACAGTCGAGCTTTCCGTGGACCGGAAAACGAGACTTTCTTCTTTATCCCTACAGCTGATTCTGCCGCGTGTTCTAACTTTTTTTATTGTTGGTAACCAGGCGGCGGGGTTGCACCTGCGCACATGTAATTGCGTTTGTAGGGGGCTAAGGCATTCACGCACATCCAAGCTCTGGCAAGAGTCGGCTGTGAAAAACCAGGTTTTATGAGGGATTTGTTGCCAGACGCTCTCCTCGTTGTACAATCAGACTCAGATTTATCGCCGTGTTTTGCAAGGCAAATCAGGAGGTCAGGTCGGCTGTTGTCATGTATGTGTTGGCTGCAGTTTGATCAAACGAAACGTGCAGGAGTAAATGTACACCACGTCTTTTTAGGCGTCCTTTTCACCCGGACACAGCTATTGTAACGTCAACACACCGACCGCTCTGCTAGTAGCGGGTCGGATCCTTTTTTTGCCTCGATTCTTCGTAGCACAGATTCAACAAAGCGTCGCAGACATTCCCCCAGAGATTTAGCTTCATATTGAGATGGCAGCACTGGTTCATCCTCTTCTGTGCTCTTTGGGTTGAGATCTGATGACTCCGGAGGCCTTTGGAGTTCAAGGAAACCAGTTTTAGGTCATTTGAGCTTTATGCCAAGGCGCATTATGCGTCTGGAAGTAGACATCAGAACACGGATCCATTGCGTGCCAAGAAACTATCCCTCGACACCCTCACACCACCATCACCGGCCTCAACCGTTGATACAAGGCAGGACGGCTCTTTGGCTTTCATGTTGTTTCTACCAACTTCTGATTCTACCGTCTAAATATCTTAAGGAGAACCTTGAAGCTCACTGGATCAGGAAACTTTATTCCCACACTGCAAAAACGGACCTAAAAATAAGTAAAAGGTTCTTAAAATTTGTGTTTTTGTCCTAGATTTCAGCAGGTAAATAAGATTATCTGCCAATGGAATGAGTATTTTGACCCCTAAATTAAGATAAGTAGAGATCCTGCACTTGAAATAAGATGATGGAGATGAGTTGTTCCTATTTTAAGTGCAAAAATCTTATTCCATTGGCAGATCATCTTGTTTATCTGCTCAAATCAAGGACAGATACACTCATTTTAAGAAAATTTTATTTTTAGTTCCGTTTTTGCAGTGCAATCTGGGCAACAACAATAATCACGCAGCGTTTAGTGTTTAAATAACGCTGAGATGCTAATAAGGACCTAGAAAATGTCCACACCATTAAATGACTGCCGCAGTTTATAAAATGGAGGGTTGGTCCATGTTTTCCTGCGGTCTCAACCGACCTCTGAGCCCAGCGTCTGAATCCTGCAGCAGATCCATTGAGCCCGACGACATTTTTCCAATCTATTGTTTCCCAGTTTTAGTGAGCCCGTTTGAATTCCAGCCTAAGTTTGTTGTTTTTAGCTAAACGGAGAGAGACGTGGCGTGTTTTCCTGCTGCTCTACCCCACCTGCTTCAAGGTTTAACATGCCGAGATGGGGTTCTGCATAGCCTGGTGGTGACGAGGGGTTGTTTAATCTACCGTTGCCTTTCCGCTATCTTGAACCAGTGTTCCCAGTCTGTTCTGACATTGACATGATTTGGACCGTTCTCTGTAAAAGCGAGAGAGATGGCTGTGTGAGAAAATCCTAATGCTGATGCTCAGTTTAAACTTTAGGAAGTTATCTTCCTAAAGTTTATGCATTGAGAATAGGGCTGAACGATTTTGGAAAGTAATCTAATTGCGGTTTTATATCTTAATATTGCGATTTAATACCATTTATTTTTAAGTTTAATTTATTATGTCTTTTTAAACTTATCCAAACAACAATATATACAAGATGCACAAATCTGTTTAATCGCTGTGCAGATCAGGTGCTAAAAGAGCCGCTGCATCTCAACTTGGAGCAGAAAGGATTGCATTCTGCCTACGATATATTTAAACCAAAACTGCGATTTGATTTTGACTTTTCTCTGCATTAACCACAAGCAACAAAAATGGCCTCTAGATAAAGATGTTTGTAAACAAGGACTATTTAAAACAAGAACTTTTATTTTATTTTTTATTAATCAGAATATTATTCAATAGAACAGCTTTTAATTGAGTTGGACATCAATCCTTGTTGAACATAAAGTGCAACCAACAAACAAGTCTATGTATTAAACCTATTGACCAGAACTTTATGCTATGGAGAAATCCCTGAAAGTTTCTGGTAAAACAGCACAATTATATAAACTCTAAAACAAGTAATAAAATTAGATTATCTCACTGCTGCAGCTTTCTAACCTTCCATGTGGAGCAAACCCACTTTAAACATATTACTGACACTAAAGGACGCGTCTGATTCACTAATTGTTACATAACCAAAAACTGCAGACCTCTGCGATTTGGAAATTGCGTTTTTTAAAATTGCGATTATATTGAAAATGCGATTAATTGTGCAGCCCTAATTGAGAAGCTGCTATATGATTGGCTGATTCAATATGTGCGTTAACAAGCAATTAAACAGGTGAACCTAATTATTTGTGAAGGTAAGACCCTTTGGACCGACCAGATCAACGATCAGGTCGGTCCAAAGGATCTGCAGTAGACACGGATTTGCGATGGTACCTGTTTAGTTTTGGTTGAATAAAACCACAATTAAAGCAAAGACAAATATCTCATGTAACTGTATTTTTGGCAATTTTTGCTTTTGTGTGGTCCTGGCCTTTGCAAACCGTCAAGAATCTACAATATTAGTCAAGATGCTTTAATTCAGATAACTAACCAACACAATATGTCTCCCGGATCAAAGTTCCATCCATTGATTGTTTATTTTAAGACCAATTAACCTACTGTGGGAGGAAGTACCCAGAGAGAAGGTCAAGATTTCTTTCTACCATCCATCCACGCGTCCAGGCACATAAACCTGTGTAGAAAGCTGCTTCTGCCGCCTAATCCTCCGACAGCTTTGCTTTGCTCTGCTGAAACTCTTCAGACTCTGTAGGGCACTTTGAGATCTCGTTGTGAGATCTTTGTTGTGCAGATCTTCCACCCTGGAGCAAAAGCGGTAAATCCCTTCAAGCCCAAAATGAATAAGACGTTTAAATTTAGGAACATAAGGAAGACGAGGAGTTTCACTTTGTGTATGAGCAGACGGTGGAGCAGGAAGGAGGACTCGTGTGTTCCTAGCAGTCCGCCACGGGGGTCTTAATGAGCCGAGGACTGACTCCCCTCCAAAACCACCACTTTGGGTTTACACAGCCTGCTGCGCTGCTGGATAACGCCAGAGGAAGTAAAAACACTGTAAAAAAAAAACGTCTCACTGATGACTTCCAGTGGATTCAGGTCACAGCCTCTGAGTCTGTGTGGAGGACTGAGGGTCGTGACCCCTGTGACGCTGCTCTGTCATCAAGTGGAGAAAAGCAGAAGGGAGTTTCCCTCTGAGTGTGTCACTTTTCTTTGTGATGGTCCTCCATACACGCGGTGACGGTCATGAGTTAAGGTTGGGGCAGTCCTAACTGCGGCCATATTGGCCGTGTACTGTCAGACGGAGTCTTACTTTGCCGTGTTCGTTGGCTCGGATCTTGGCTTTCACACATTTGACCAGATTTAGCCGTGTGTGCTTGCAGTCCTTCAATTAAAGGTGAAATTTGTTCGTATGCAAGTGCAGTCCTAGAATATTCAAACTATCTTCGTTTAGGGAATTATTCTCGGTGTAAAGTGTTTGAATGGTGCCTTTATACACTGCAAAAATAAAACTAAAAATAAGAAAATTCTTCTTGAAATGAAAGTATTTTTCCTTGATTTGAGCAGGTAAATAGGACTATTTGCCAATGCAATAAGACTTCTGCACTTAAAATAGGAACAGTTCATCTCCATCATCTTATTTCAAATGTATTATATCTAATAATCTTACTTAAGGGGTAAAAATACTCATTCCATTGGCAAATAATCTTATTTACCTGCTCAAATCAAGGGCAAATACATTCATTTTAAGAAAATTTCACTTATTTTCTGTTCTCTTTTTGCAGTGTAGGATGTTCTTTTGCACTGGATTTGAAGGACAATAACTTTTTCTTTTTCCCGCTGCGCTCTCAGCTTCAGCGTTTTGCACGCCATTAGCTCCGCTCCAAGTTTGGGTATTTTGCAAATGGCAAATATCTCGTCACAAGACAGTCATTCGGGGAGTCACTACCCAGAGAAAATACTGATGGTGGTGGCCTAGTTACGCTGATGCGGTTGATCTTTTTATGTTGCATAAACCTGAATAACAAGGTATAGAAATGAGTTGTAATAGAAAAAAAACTGATGTGCTTTATGATAATATTTTTACCCGTTGTAATTTTATGACATTTAGCTGTGTTACAACAAACTTTAATGTGTTTATCGTCGGGTTTTGTTTAATTGACCACCAGAAAGTAGAGCATAGTTGTTAAATCCAAGGAAGATGACGTTTCAAGTCAAAGTCCTTGGGTTGAAAAGTAGTTGACAGGTTTTACACAGGATGCAAAATGTTAACTACAATATGTGAGTCTCTATCAGCTTTGTAGAGACTGGGATTTTAACCCGTTGTTCTCTGTGTAATGGCTCAAACGGGGTTAGATTTGATGGAGAGCGTCTGGGAACATAAGTCTGTCATTATTGCTTTAGATTTTCAGGTGGAGTTGTGTCTGGACTTTGACTAGGCCACTCTAACTCACCACTCCATCGCTGCTCTGGTTGTGGGTTTGGTGTGGTCCAGCTGGAAGGTAAACCATTTATTGTCAATAATTTCCCCATCTTTGTTGAAGGAACATAGTCCCACAGCATCATGCTGCCACTACCATGCATCACTGTGCGATTTCTGAGCTTATGTGCAGGGTTAGTTTTTTTTTGCTCCAAGGCAGGAAGGTAAACTTTTCCTCTCTTGTGACCAGAACGCTTTCTTCCACATGTGTGCCCCCCCACACAGCATCAACGAGACCACCAGCCCCCCCAAGAAGATCACTGCATGTAGTAATTGTGTGTTCACAGTTAAGGCCATTACATTTTTTTTAGCCTATCTAAATAATGGCAGCTCACATTGTGAGCTATTTCTGTCCCTATGTGGTCTCTCCGCCACTTTCAGCTCTCTCTCTCTCTCTCTCTCTCTCTCTCTCTCTCTCTCTCTCTCTCTCTCTCTCTCTGTGCTGGTGACACACAGAGAGCTGAGTCACATGCGTTCGCACGCAGGTGAACACGCACACCCCCGCCAGCAGACACAACCTGTGGGGCGCCACACATGACAAGAGCTGGACAGAAATGCCTAAGAGAGGGCGAGATCTACCAGACTGACCGACCACCTGCAATGCAGGCGTGAATATTAGCGTTTTTTTTTTCTAAATGCGCTGAAATCACGTGATTTCTGGCAGCACTTACTCTCCTATGAGGAGCAGCAGGAGAACCCATGCGTTTTTAAGCCCTGCTTGACACGCAGCAATACAGTCGATTAAAGACTGAAAGCTGGAAAGAGACAGGAAAAAAAAGTAAGTAGATGGATAGGGAAACATGGAGAGGCATAAAAAAGATACACATAACATACAGTACATAGAAGATGAATAAAGAGATATTTTCTTTTCTTTAGCATTGTTCTGCCCCCACAGACCAAATTCCTTGGGTAAACAATTACCTTTTTTCTTAAAACTCCTCAAGAAAGGTTGTTGCTATACGGCTGTATTTATGCTGAGCTTAGTAAAAGACGGCGATTACAAATGCTTCTTTATGTATTTTGATGAGAAGTTCAGAAAACCGTGCATTTTTTGTCTTTCCACTTTACAATTCTGTTCCTCACACAATCCCAATGCAATAATAATTGGTGGTTGGAACCTGACAAAAGCTGAAGGGTTATGAATTTATTTCCCCCCAAGGATCAGTAAGTTTTTAGCTCCTTCTTTTGTCACAGTTTGGACTGAGGGACCGTTCTGTTAGCACTCCGGGTATCAGCTGAAATAATAGTTAAATCCCACCTTTTGGGAAGGTTTGAGAGAGAACCTGATTTGTTCTGCAGCACCGTCGCCTCTCTCCTCACAGGGTGTGGAAAGTAGGCCATCGAGTCAGAAAGCGGTACACGGGCAGAGAGGAGACAGAAGGCAGGGAGACGAGTTAGCAGGTGAAAGCTTCTCTGAAGGACGGGTTTGGGTCTATTTATACCTCTGTCTGTGTAGCCCCACTTTCTAATTAACTCCCAATTAACTTGTGATACGTTTGAGGGTGGGCAGCTTTGAGCCGAGGCTACATATATAGATGGCTTTCTTCTTATTAGCCCAGTTTCTCTCCACCTCTCGGGCCTCTGAGGGCTCCAGCGGCGCTCCTCTGAGCCACGCCGCCAAGGCCGCCATCTGTTCCCCAGAAGCGCATTTGCTGCACATCAAAGCTGGAGCATCAGCCTTATCTCAGTGATGGAGAGAAGCTCTCTGTGGTTTCCTGCAGCTAGCAGGCGGTCATGACACACTTACAGACTTGTCTGGAAAACTGTCAGCGAAATGCATTGGTTCTTTCAGGTTGTATTCTCTTAGGCTACGTTCACACTGCAGGTCTTGATGCTCAATTCCGATTTTTTTTTTGTGAAATCGGATATTTTTGCGTGGTTGTTCACATTTCCTATTTCCTTTTTTGTATTTTTTTTAGTATTCTTTTTGACCCATTGTATATATGAAGATTCACTGTATATAACTGAATGCACCTTCCCTACTCTGCACCTTCTTGTATGAGCCGATGTGACGAGTGAATTTCTCCATTGTGAGATCAATAAAGACTATCTTATCTTATCTTGACTTATCTTATCTTATCTTATCTTAAATATATGCGACTTGTATGTGATCTACTGTGTGAACTGAATGCGTTCAACCGAAGTGTCCCGCATGCGTAGTTGAGGACGCGATGACGTCACACATAGCAAGTGTCCTCAGTGTTTGCAGGAGTAAACATGGATTATAATGCTGGCGCGCATTTAGCGATCTTTAATTTATTTTCTAACCGGAGCTTTCTCTCCATTGACTGCTCTCCTCATTGTAGTCCGCTATGGGTGTCGTCTTTCTTCCCGCTTCTGCATAGCAGGACGCAGAATAGTGACGTTTGTCGAGTATCGGTGACGTACAGGTCGGATAAATGCGACCCGGACGTTCAGACACAGGTCGCATTTGAAAAGATCAGATACGTATCGGATTCAGGACCACATATCCAAGCGGCCTGGGTCGCATTTGAAAAAAATCTAATCTGTGTTGTTCTGACTGTCATAAAAAGATCAGATCCAGGTCGCATATGGGATAAAAAAATCGGAATTGGGTCATTTTAGGCTGCAGTGTGAACGTAGCCTTAGTTACCCATTATCTAAAGCGTAAGACGGGAAGAAAAGAGAAAGCAGGCTGTGTTGTTACTGGGGGCCAATGTTTCATGAATTGGCGCTATATAAATAAATTGAATTGAACTGTTGGTTTTTACCAGGAATCAGAAGGTCGGGATCAGAGAGGGCACGGTTTGTTTGTTTCTCCATTTCCATGGCGGTCAGGTGGCCCTCTCCGCGGTTTGAACCTGTCCGCTCCCTCCTATGTCTGCATCTGTCTCACTCTCTTTCTCTTCCTCCATCCCTGTGACTAACGACAAGCTCCACTGCTCATTTCCTTATATAGAGCCACGCTCTGTCTGATCTGGCTGAGATTGGGACAGCACACACACACACACACGCACTAAGTCCTGACCTATTCAGGTACCCCATTTAACTGTGATATTAACATGTATTGAGATTTTTCTCACTGGCTCATTTAATCCTCTGTTGTTAATTAACTTGGGCTAATATGGGCCTGTTTAAAAACCTCCCTGTGTGACAATTTTCAGTAATAATATCACGGTTCTACCCATGGGCTTTGCAATAATTACGTGTGAAGGGGACGCGTCTCCTCGCATTTTAAAGCTATCCGATCGGACCCCCTCACATTTACAAAATGATGACTTCCCCTTGCGCTGTTTCTCTTGCTTTCTGAAATAATTCATCCTACTTGACGGATAGGAGAATAGTTATTGTCTGGACGGTTGCTGTATCCTTCCCTCCAGACCACCCTGATCTTCTGGTTCTGGTTCTGGTCTAATCTGCAGAACCAGAACCAAACATGGAGAAGCAGCATTTAGTTTCTATGCTCCACGAATCTGGAACAAGCTTTCAGAAAACTGCAAATCAGCCGAAACACTGAGTTCCTCTAAAAGCCCACCTGTTTTTAGAGTTGGCCCATAATAACAGGACCACTGACCAACATATTTGGTGTGTAATGATGTTATTCACTTGAAACAATTTAATGTTTGTTACTGGTCTCACAACTGGTGATTGTTTTGATGTGTTTATGATGTTTTTATGACGTTTTTATATTTTTTTTGTGTCCTGTCTGGCAATGTGCCAATATGAATTTTAGTCCTAATGCCAAAGAGAGCCCAACAGATTTTACTTTCACAAGTGGAGCATTACTGCTTTCGCTTGACTTATATTTGCAAGAAGCTTTATTAGATTTAATGCTGGGACTATTTCATGTTAAATGGACACTGAAAGGGGAAGGTAGAAGAGGAAACGAAAAGGAGCGAAACAGATTTGACAAAATGCCAAAAAGGAAAAAGGTGAAAGAAGCGATTGGACCAATCACAGCGCGGGAGGTGGGAGTTTCCGATGCGCCACTCTTTACCCATAACGCAGCAGCGCTTTTCTGTAATCATAACAGTCATGATTGATGAAGGCCACAACTGAGCGATGTTTTAATGATGCCCCGTTATTATGTCCTGATTGAGCTGGTTATATCTTTAAAAACAATTGGCTGCTCTAAGAGCTAAAACTGAGTCGGTTGCTTGGAGGTTGCGTCACATCCGCAGCTCTCTGATTGGTTCTAACCTGTTTCTCCTGACCCTTTAAGTGAGCCTGGCTGGCAAAGCTAGTAGTTGGTGTCCTAGAGGGAGATGTGTGTCCTCATTGGCATTACATACAGCACCGTGACTCGCTCTGTAAGATCCATCTCCTCCGCTCTGTGAGTTGCACTGCAAAAATACAACTAAAAATAAGAAAAATCTTCTTGAAATTAGATTTTTCCTTGATTTGAGCATGTAAATATGATTATTTGCCAATGGAATAAGATTTTTGCACTTAAAATAGGGACAATTCATCTGCATTATCTTATTTCAAGTGCTGTCTATCTAATTATCTTATTTTAGGGGTAAAAATACTAATTCCATTGGCAGATCTATCTGCTCAAATCAAGGGCAAACACATTCATTTCAAGAAAGTTCAACTTATTTTTAGTTCTCTTTTTGCAGTGTGGTAGTCTGTGTCCTGCAGGCGAATTGTTTGCATTCGCTGTGAACGTGCCTTTACACTCCAAAACCAAAATAAAAAAAAAAAAAAAAAAACACGAGTGGGGAGAGGTAAATCCTTTGTTGAAGAGCATCAATGATGATTAGAGTACAAGACAAACTGTAAAACACATCTGGGAGAGTTTCAGTGGCATACCGCGTCCAGACGCCATGGATCAGGAGAGCAGCTGACACGCTGACAATACTGAAGACACAAGCATCAGGTTTTCATACATCAACCCCCTTCTGACACTGCTATGGTGCGAAATACGGCGTCCAACGCCATCCGGCGCAGAACTCCTGCAATTCTGTGTGCGAGTGGCGATGACTTACTGTGGCGACCCCTGAATCAGGGAGCAGCCAGACGGACACACTGTGCCATCCGCTGGTATTATTAGCAAAGGCCTGATGATGATCACAACACGGAGGTTTATTGGGAGTTTTATAGTTTTATCACCAGATATAAAATGATTGCATTCCAAGTGAACATGGAGGCTTTAGTGTGTCTTAGAGTATCAGCATTTCTGCATACAACGGTGCTGGCTGGGTGATCTGTCACCTTTTGATTCTTCATAGTCGGATGATGAGAAATCCATTGGGTTTTAAACAAGGCAATCCCAACGACTGGTAAAACAGGATCACAAAGTTCCTATTACGTTGTTTTCTGATTCCTATTTATATTTATTTGTTTAAATTTTTGCTTGGCAGTGTGAAATAACAGAGGTCGAGGGGTTCCATCAGAAGGTGAGTGATCAAAGGTGATCGGCATATCAAATGGGTGATGGGTGATACGAATGGGTTAATGGGTGATGGGTAAATCAATAATGAAATGTATCCTCACCTGTTTTAGGTGTTGCCACACACCTGACTTAAATGCATGGGTAATTAACAGGCTTCTGCAGCACTTGATGACATGCTAACGAAGTGACGGTTATTTGAATCCTGCATGGTGGAGCAGAGACAAATGTAAAACGGGACTGTGGGCCCTGACATTAAAAAACACTGGTCTAGACAATGCTTAAACAGAACTTTATTTTATTTTGGTCATTATAAAAGTGACTGTGCTCGTTTAATTGAAGCTTTCATTTCTAGGAGAAAGAGAGATTAGACAGAGACAAGAAAGAAAGAGATTTTGAGAGCAAAGAATGAGAGAAACCGTTTCCAATCGATGCGTACAAGAGAACTACAGGAAGTAACTGTAGAGTTGGTTGAACTTCAGACGCGTGACCAACGGAGGTGAAAGCTGGTAATTTTCCAAAAAGATGTTTTAAAATAAAATGCTTTACTAACTGCAGATAAAATGGGGGGGATTTATCTCCAGCAGGCAGGTCGTCACAGGGCAACATGCTCAGCAAAAATGTATTGTATGGCGTGTATTACTCTTACTTTTAACAGAAAACAATAATTGTTAAATCATTTCACATATCAATTATTACGGTTTTCTGGTGCGATGAAAAAGTTTTTGCCCCCTTTAACGTTTCTATAGTTTTTGCTTTTTTTTCTCATATCAAACAGATTTTACTTTCGAACAAATATAACTTGGGTAAATACCCCTAAAATACAAAACAAACACAAACATACACACAAAAATACAAACCTAATATCCCCGGTGTGAAAGACTAATTTACTTCCCTTATTAAAGCGTGAATTAAATGTGATTAACCACATTTCTTTGGGTTCAGTCTTATCGGTAACATCCAGGAATGAATAATCCCAGAATCAACAAGTATCTTAAACAGATTCTGTCTGACAACATGAAGTAGGCTAAAGGATCTCAAAAAGCAACACATCATACCCTGAGCTAAAGAACTTCAACAACAAATAAGATGCAAAATCAATTATTATCACTGTGTCTGTAGTGGTGAAAGTCCTGAGCACCAGTCAGAATAATGACCTCCTGAATTTAAAGTGTTTTAAGGAAACAGCCTTAATCAACAAAATCCTCTTATTCTCATGTTTAGACCCACATGGCACGTTTTTTTTCTTTCAATAAATTAATAACGTCACTGTTATCTATTGAACATCCCAATTAAGCACCTTGTTGTTTTTGTGCGTTATTACCTCTACAATGAAAAACTGGCTAATTAATTGGATTAAGGGTTGAGTGTGCTAACAGAGTGGAATAATGAGTACTATTAGTAACGGCAAAGTACATAACTTATCGTATCTATGAGTTATTAGTTTAGCTTCGTTTCTTATTGCCATACTGGGACACAGAGCCTACAGTTGTAATGCATTTGCTCTTTGTAACAAATGCCAACAAAGCCTGTGAATCCCCTATGTGTTCTTATTATAGACTGGTGGTGTTAGCACCAACTTTCTCTCTGTCTGGCCCCGCACACACTCACACACACGGTCCTTCCCCGGGCCTAGTTATCGACATTGGGAGATCTCTCCTTAAATGGTAGACTACCCAGGGCCCTGCCTCTGTTTCCACCACACTGACTAAATGAAGTCCAGGTCTGGGAATAGCTTTTTAAAGAGGAGGGGAAAATGTGTGTGTATGTGTGGGGAAAGGGGAGGGGGGGATGGGGGGGTCAGAGGGAGGGGAAACAAAAACAAGGAGAGGAAAATCAGGGTGAGATGCCTGGAGATCTTATGATCTTTAAAGATAACGTAATTGAACCAAATTACTGCTAAATATATGTTGGATATAAAAAGTATTACACCCCTCTGTAAAATTGCTTTTATGCTTTTTCTGTTAAAACAAAAATAGAACTAAGCTGGTTTGGAGGGAAGTTTACCGTCACCTGGATGCATAGGTGCACACTTTTTATTTTATTTCAGCATTCAGTCTCTGTATCTAGCTCCTTGTCTCGGTCCTGATTCATGGTGACTCTTGGTGCTGGTTCTATCCAGGGAACAGAGTCTGCATGCCCCCCCCCCCCCCCCCCCCCACACACACACACACACACACACACACACTCATTTTCTCCTCCTGGACAGTCTGGAGGGTGGGTGGGTGGGTTTGGGAGGTGGTGGTGTTGCGCTTGGCTCTCGGACCTTGCCGCCTATTGCTGGCCCCGCAGACTATCGTGGTGCGGTTGGCGAAGCCTCCCTCTCCGCGTGGGTTTTTTGACAATTGGGGTGCCTATTGGAGTCTGCAGGGGAGCTGACTTCCTGGGAGTCATTCCTCCTCATCCCCGGACACCTCCCTCTATCTGCTCCATCACGCTGCCACAAATGTAGGACCTTGAGGGGTGGGGGCGTCGCTGGGGAGCGGGGAGGATTCCCCAGCCCCACTGTCTGGTGACGTCCTTGACCCCAATTTCATTATACATCTTAGACACTTTCATTATAACATTTTCACAACACACTTATATGTAGGGCATAGACATATACGTGTATATGCCCTACATATTGTTTGTGTAGGCCTTAACCCTGGTGGCTTCCTCTGGTGCGTTGGTGGTCCTCTGTGTCCGGGGCTGGGTGCTCAGGCTGGAGCCAGCTCACTCCAGGTCGGCTGCTTCGCTTGGCCTGGGCCCTTGTGGTTCTATCGGGGGCCCCGCCGGGTCTCTGGGCCCTTGGCTAGATCTTCCGATGGGGGAGGCAGCTTTCCTGTATTGGTCCCTCTTGGACACTTTTGCTCTGCCGGTTCTTTTGGGTATGTGGGGTTCTGGTTCCTCTGGCGTCTGCCTCGGTGCTCTGGGGGGGGGGGGTCTTTGGCTCGTCACAACCACTTTTGAGCATTTTTCTTATGGATAAACCTTTCATACACAGGCACACTCTCTCAAACACCTATAGGTGCTTAGATTCAGGTGCTTACAGACTCACTTCCATACAGAAAACCCTTAATATTATCTTTAGTTGTCACTTCATAAATGTCATATGAATTTATACTGTATATTCTTCAGTGATGGTATCAAGGCATTGGTTGTTTGTACCTTTAATACCTTATCGGTTGGTATTGCGCTTCTTTTTGTATCTCTCTTTGCAGGGGTAGAAGCAGACTCAAAGGATGTTATATTGCTTTCTCTCTTTTCTCTCCTCTTTCTCTTTCACCTTTTTTCCCTTTTAGCATTTTGTCTCATCTGTTTCTCTTCCTCTTCTACCTTCCCGTTTCAGTGTCCATTTAACATAAAATAGTCCCAGTATAAAATCTAATAAAGCTTCTTGCGCATATAAATCAAGCGGAGCACTATGGCGAAAGCAGTAAGGCTCCACTTGTGAAAGTTAAGACAACATTTCTTATTGCCAGACAGAACAAAAAATTATTCAGCATTCAGTCTGAGTTTTTGTTGCCATCAATTTTAATAAAACTGATTTTCTTTAAATTAATGTCCGCTCTAGTGGTTGGAACGCCCTGGCATTTCCTCATTTCCATTGTTTAGGTAAAGGTAAAAATTAAAAATATACAATTAAGCCTAACACGATTCATACCTACTAAGGATTATGGTCCAAAGTTATCTTGTCATTCGACGAATTTTACTGAAAGTAAAATTTTATGGTCTGATGATGGCAAACTTTAAATTTTAAGCCACTATCCCACGTGTAAATAACGCTGTGGCAGAACCTACAGTGAAGCATGGAGGTGGCAGAATCATGCTCAGGGGTCATCTGGAGCTTTCTCAAGGTTGAAGAAATGTTTAACGGTTTTAAATTCCAGATTGGTAGAGTGGTCTGGAGTCACCTGATGAGGGCTCTGTAGAATATTCTCATGATCTGATAGCTTTGGAGGAGGTTTGCAGAGCAGAGTGGCCAGATTTTGTCAAAACAAAACTGCAGATGCTGTCAGAAGAAGACCGAATGTTGGAACTGCATCAAAAGCTGCTGAAATGAACTACTTAAGGTCTTCATCACTGATGCAACCAGGCTACTGGAGGAGAAATCGATCTAAGATGTCTGTCACTGTAACCGAGGAGCAGCCTATTGTCCTTTTTCTTATTGCTCCTGTTTTCCTGCCGGCGGCTGCAGGAGACAAATGGGTCAAAGCTTGATGAAATCAGCACTTCCACTGAAATGTTTTACCTTTCGGAAATGAAAACTAAGATGTGAAGACTTTAAAATGACCAGTCCTTGTTTTAAAACTTCCACCAATCGTGTTTTTCCTCTTTCTTTCTTTCAGCCTGAACAGCTGCAGAAAATATGGCTAGAAGAATTTTACAAGGTAAGATTTGCACTACACAAACTCAATTAGTCAGTTGTCATTTCAGTAGTTGTGTGCTTCTAGGCGTGCAGAGCAGTGCTAGCGATGAAACCGCTGCTGGAGACAGCGTTATCCAGCGGGCAAGTCTCTGTTTATGAGGAGAAACAGCAGCTGTGTCTCTGTCTACCGGCAGTAGATTTATCACTTACTGGAGCTGCTCTTCTGATCATTTTTCCTTCCATTAAAAACCACGTTGGTTATGCATGAATATGGATCAAATTTCAGTTTCCTTTTTCTTTTTTTTTTGTCCAATAACAGTTTAAGGCTTTGTCCAAAAAGATTTTATGGAGCATGTTTCACAGGAATGCATATCAATAGATCAGAATATCATTGAAAAGAATAACCCAATTCAAAAAGGTGAAGATAGGACAACCTTAATTAAAGCTTTTTGAAATGTTTGATAATTCATTTCAACAGGTTGGTAAAACTGGAAGTTGGTAAAACTTGCTGCTATTGCACTTCTGGTTAGACCTAAACTGCATTTAATTGTCTTGTACCTGTACCTGTGTAATGACAATAAAGTTGAATCCAATCTAATCTAATCTAATCTAATCTAATCTTAACCTTGCATGCAAGCTGAATTTTCGCGGTATTTTCGCGAGAATCCATCTTGTACCGCTACGGCTTCAACCGTTTGTGATCAAACCCAAAACGGTTCGGGCCAATCACGTTGCTTTATTATGGTTTAAGGCGGGACATACCGGCAGCGGAGGAGGGCACACCCGTAGCTGCTGCTATCACATCTGTTTTGTCAGAATCCACGATTTCATCTTTGAAAGAAGAACAGCAAGAAGTGCCTTGACTAGCTTACTTTCTTGTGGTTTCTCATGGCGCCTGCTGCTTACATTTTCGTGTGATACCGTGATTGGCTAAAACCAACCTTTGGTAGGCGGGCACTAGGTATGTCTTCGCCCAATCAGCTCAGAGAGTTCTGCTGGATGTCCCTCCTTTCCCCAAGCGGATTCGACAGGAGCAGTCCCAGATTGATAATGTGCAGAACGTAGAGTGCTGCATGTTATCAGTCTGGCTGGCCAGGTTACGTCAAACTTCCTGAAGGTGTTCCTTTGTCTTTTTATGATCACGGTTTTCCATGGGGCTGAAAACTCTGGTTTATATTGGTGCTGTGTGCAGGTCGCACTCATCCACAAGTGAATAAGTAAAGTAGAAGGAATGTCTTGAATAAAAAAAAAAGATGAATTTGTTTGTCCAGAGTTGCTTTTGGCCCTTTTGTTCCGACCCTTCTTCTGTAGGATTTCCAGCTGTTGAGCTTCTGATCCACATAAGCTGTTGAGGCTACTGCTGCTATAAATACAACTTCACACAGGACTCTTCATTTATTTGTTGTTTTCTCTGTTACTGTTACTTCAGAGCCAAAGATCTATACAAGGCAAAAATATTTGTGTAAAATACCTCCCGGGATCAGCTCCCAGAGGCAGAAATCCCAGTTCAGGCCCGTCAAACGTTATCTTCAAGACATTTCTGTTTAGAACCGTGTGCCTCTGCTTGTTGCTCTTTGTGTTGATGAGATGCAGCTCTTGAACCTTTCCCCACATTGTCAGGTTGCAACAACACACTTCAACGTAGTTTGTTGGGAATCGATGTCATAGATCAACACAAAGCGGCACGTAACTGTGAAAAATGGAGAATGATACAAGGTGATCAATGTAAAATAAAAATAAATCTGGAAAGTGGTCTGTATTTGTATTTAACCCTTTTACTCTGAACCCCTAAATAAAATTCAGTGCGTCCCGCTGCCTTCAGAAGTCACCTTTTTTAGTAAATATTGTACCCGTGTGTAATTTGTCTCAGTAGAAATTCAGTTGCAGGGTTACAGATGGGAAGACGGCTGGAGCTCAAAACAGAGCCAACCTGGCGGAAAACCTGTTGACCTAAGGTTCACCTTCCAGCAGCACAACAATCACAGCCAGAGAAACAGTGCATTGGTTTAGATTAGGGCTGAACAATTAATCGCATTTTCAATATAATCGCGATTTAAAAAAATGCAATTTCCAAATCGCAGAGGTCAGTAATTTTTGGCTCTGTAACAATTAGTGAATCAGACGTGTCCTTTAGGTGTCGGTAAAATGTTTAAAGTGGGTTTGCCTCCACATGGAAGAGAAGACAGTTGCAGCAGTGAGATAATCTAATTTTATTACTTGTTTTAGAGTTTATATAATCGTACATAGCATTAAGTACAGGTCAATCAGTTTAATACATAGACTTGCTGTTTGGTTGGACTTTGCACTTTATGTTCAACAAGGATTGATGTCCAATTAAATTAAAAGCTGTTCTCTTAAATAATATTCTGATCAATAGAAACATTAAAAGTTGATGTTTAAAATAGTTCTTGTTTACAAACATCTTTATTTAGAGGCCATTTTTGTTAACCTGACAACAGCCAGCTGCATGTCTCGCTCCGCCTAGCTCCACTCACATACATCTGGGACACGGCTCATTGAAAGTGATTTCTCCAACCAAATTTATGGTCTGGCCAATCAGGACGCAGGGCGGGTGTTTCATGGATGTGACGTAGTGGAGAAGTGACCGTGAGATTCCAACAACAATGGCGGCTCGCATCGAGGAAGCAAGCGTTAACATTGATGCTGCTATTTCTTCTGTGTTGTCCAATCTACCTGATATTGTTTCATTAAAAGAACATCAGAGAACGGCTCTGAAGGCTTTTGTTGGTGGAAACCATGTTTTCGCCCTTCTCCCGACCGGATTTGGCAAGTTTTGTTTTCCGGGGCGCGGACGCGCAACGCGGATGCGCCCCGGAGCGGTTAGCGGTTAGCGCGAACCATATTAGGAGGCCTATTAGTCCTCAACGCGGTCGGCCCGGGATCGACTCCGACCCGCGGCGCTTTGCCCCCCCCCCCCCCCCCCTCTTCCTGTCAGCTCACTGTCAATAAAATGCGTGCCACTAGAGCCACAAACACATAAAAAAATAAAAAAAAATTTTTTTTTCCTGCGTCGGTCTCATTAGCGTCACGGGTTAGCTTCGGTGTGAGTGGTTGAAATAGCACGTCGATAAAGATGACAGACAAGTGGCTTATCCAATCATATGCAAGGATTTTTGATAAGGCCCAGCCTTCAGTAAAGGCAATTCCTATCGTGGTGTCCCAGATGTATGTGAGTGGAGCTAGGCGGAGCGACATGCAGCTGGCTGTTGTCAGGTTACATTTTTGTTGCTTGTGGTTGATGCGGAGAAAAGTCAAAATTGCAATTTTGGTTGAAATATTTCGTAGGCAGAACGCAATCATTTCTGCTCCGAGTTTAGATGCTGTGGGTCTTTTAGCAACTAATCCGCACAGGGAGGAAACAAATTGATTTGTTGTTTATATATGTTTAAAAAGACTCATTAAATCGCAATATTAAGAAAAAAAAATCGCAATTTGATTATTTTCCAAAATCGTTCAGCCCTAGTTTAGAGCAAAGCTTATAGATGTGTTAGAGTGGCCTAGTCAAAGTTCAGTCTGACAGAGTTTGAGCTACTTTCCATAGAAGAAAGTTTCTTCGTCATCAAAGCTGTTGTTGCAGATAAACGTAGCTCTGCAAAGTATAAACTCTGGTGTAAAAAGGTTTTTGCAAGAGGTTTCAATCATGTAAAAGTCCAATAATATCCATTAAAGTTACCAGTTGTAATGGGACAAAAATGTGAATAAGTTCAGAGGGTGTGAATACTTTTGGAAGCCACTGTTTGCTCAAAAAACAACAACCAACAATTAGAGGTTTGCGCACAGACAGATTTGCTCTATCCGGAACAAACTAAAAACGCAATTGTTTGTGCCATTTGTGCAGCATTTTTATTTTTTTTTTTAAATACTTTCGTTTGTGTCAAACAGCTTGAGCGGAGTGATGGACTCTCTTGTGAACCCCGTCGTGCAGCAGCCGTACAGAAGCTCTCTGCGGTAGTGAGAGAGCGCGGGTGTTTTCTGCAGTTGTAACGCGCACTTAACCACACGCACGCTGAAGATCATCGGTGTGATTTTCTTCTTGTTTCCAAGCTGCAGATGAGAGCTGAAGCACAGTTATCAAATGATCTAGCTGACCTAGCTGTAGTCTTGTCGTTTTTTTAAAGCTGTAATTGCCTCTTATTTTTCCACAACAAACAAGCGTTTGAGCTCAGTCATGGTTCGTATCGCGGCGTTTCATCTGCTGAGGAACCCCTGACTAACCACAACTCTTTCCACTGGGTTAAGGGACGTGAGGCAGCTTAAACCTCCTGACTGCTGTCAGAAAGCACTGCTCAGAGTGATAGAAAGGAGCCAGGCAGCCAACTGGGCACGCACAAACATTTTAGAAGTTATATAAACACACAAATGAAGAGGGTTTAATGTTAGCTAAGAAATCTATTTACTTTGGAAAACTTTTGATCAGTTAAGAAAGTAGATTTTTGTCTGGTTGGAAGCCAGATACAGCCTGCAGAGGTCGGACAGATTCGACGCAGAGACACAGGACAGACAACCAGGGCACTGAGTGCAGCTCATGGTGGCCAGTTAACCTGACATGCATGTTTTAGCCTGAAGAGAGACACCTAGAGAAAAAAAAAAAAAAAAAAAAAAAAAAAAAAAAAAAAAAATATATATATATATATATATATATATATATATATATATATATATATATATATATATATATATATATATATATATATATATATATATATATATATATATGTATATGTATATATGTATGTATATATATGTATATATGTATGTATATATATGTATATATATGTATATATGTATGTATATATATGTATATATATGTATATATGTATGTATATATATGTATATATATATATATATATGTATATGTATGTATGTATATGTATGCATGCATTGCTTGTTTTTGCACACAATCTTGGCCAATAAAGCAGATTCTGATCTGTGCTTGGATATTCTGAAAATCCATTTTTTTCTGTTTCCTGTTAAATAATTGCCTGAAAACCAAATACAGCCCCCCTTTTTTTGGGGTCTATAAAAGCATCAACAAACAGCCTCTTTTCTTTTGAGTTCAGCGTGGCCTCTTCCTTTCTGAGCGGCCGTTCAGTCCATGTGGGTGCAGCTGGTGAGGCTCTCTTACCAGCTTCAGACAGCGTCTTCACAAGGTCTTGTGCTTTTGTACTGGGGTGGATTTGCGCAGTTTGCACCAAAACACGTTCAGCTCTTGGACACAGAAACCCGTCTCCTCTCTGAACGGTAGCTGGACATTCCCACGGCGCTTCTAACTGCGGGAAACTATCTGAGCAGATGTCTGTGGCGCCTTCAGGCGTCTGTAAATTGGGATTAAACAGACACGTGAAAGGTCCACAGTTTTCTTTTGGTGTGAAGCAAACAGAAATAATTGTGGAAATCCTAACTGACCTGAAACTATAAAAGTTTAGTTTGTTTTAATCTCGGAAGTGTCCAGCTCCAACAGGGTATCAAGTACAGGCATAACAACAGAGTGAAAGTCTAACTAACTAGCCTAAAATATTTTTGGGAAGCTTTGAAGTTTGCGTTTCACTGTGTGACGCCTCATGTATGATATCCTACCACATATTGCATCCATGCACCTCTTTACCATCACGGTATTGTGCTCATCGTTGTTGCACACTTAAAAGTGCTGCGCAGTAGAATCCCTCCAACAGAGAAGGAGGCGTGGATCCAGAGTTAGCTCATGCATAATCATCAGTAATTGTGCAATTCTTGCATCATTGGTCAACAACCCTGTGTTGCTTAAAAAGGCCCCAAATAATTAGTGTGTGATAGTAGCGTATTAATGTCTGCAGCCTGATAATGCACCAAAAAAACAGGAGTGAACGAGTTCACGTGTGCGTTTGTGCCACCCCGCTGCATTCGTCACAGCAACCGATTTGTTGATGAGAAAGGTGGAGTTTGGAAGGCTTTCTCTTTTTTACGCTACGCAGAAATGACTTGGTGAGATTTTCTCACCAGGAAGTGGTTTGACCTAGAGCAGTTTTCCATTCAGCGCTCTGTTTAAGAAGAAAGGCAAAGGGCAATAGCTGTGTGTGAGCCAGAAATAATTTTTCTATTGATGACTTAGAAGGTATTGACTTAAAAACCCGTTCATTGGTGTGATGAACCGGTTACTTGTTTTTTTTTTTTTTTTTTATAGATAGGACGTCTAAGGTATTCAAGGCCAATGCGGAGGAGTTCACTGCATCGGGTCGTGTTTGTAAAAGTTAGCTGAATAATAACTTTGCAGTTTTTTGGTAAAGATATTTGAGGTTTTTCCGCCTGCAGGGTAAAGCAGCAAACACGTTCTACACAGATGGACTTATTTTCAACCCTATGCCTCCCGTTAAAGAAACCCAGGTGTCGCTTTCAAGTTGACGAGTCTCATGAGGCCTCCAGCGAGCAGACGTCACTCCCGACTCATCGCAAAACTGCTGCAGCCCAGAAGTTCACATCCACCCATCAAAATGTCATGTTGTTGTTGATGGGAGTCTCGATGCATTTGAAACGTTCCCTTTTTGAGGCCAGAGCACTAAAAATCCAACCTGACGGGTTGCCTTCTTTCATCAGACCGTATTCATAACGCAGGTTTTTTTTTTTCAGGAGCATGCTCGCTAACATGGATGCATTCATCCTTTGCTGCAGAGAAATGAACAAACGCTTGTCATTAAATGGAAGCTGCCCGTTTTGTTTTTGGATTTGCTTTTGCTGCAGCGTTGCCTCCGTCAGGTGGGAGTGGCGTGTCGCTCAAACAGAAAATAACTCGAGGGCGAATCCGAAATGGAAAAGCTTTCATTGTTAAGGAGGAGCAGATCCATCGGTTGAGCGAGAAACTATTCCAACCGGTGGTTGCATGAGAATTACACAAGTATTCAATCGCTGATTGTTTTCCCCGAATACTTGCCGGATGAGGTTTGGTAATAGAGAATGGCAGGTGACAGCCAGCCAGCTAGTTAAAATGCTTCAGTCGAGAAACTCTAACTAGGCCGGCAACATTCAAGTAAAATACCAAGTACAAATCAACCGAATAAGCCAAACTACACTGCAAACACGGAACTAAAAATAAGTAAAATTTTCTTTAAATGAGTGTATCTGTCCTTGATTTGAGCAGGTAAATAAGATGATCTGCCAATAGAATAAGATTCTTGCACTTAAAATAGGAACAACTCATCTCCATCATCTTATTTCAAGTGCAGGATGTCTAATTATCTTAATTTAGGGGTCAAAATACTCATTCCATTGGCAGATGATCTTATTTACCTGCTCAACTCAAGGACAAAACACTATGTTTAGGAACATTTTGCTTATTTTTAGATCTGTTTTTGCAGTGTAACAGTATGTGTAAAACTGCAACCTACAGAGGGCTGTGGGCCCCCTGTGCATTCTGGGGTTCTGAGTTTTTACCCGTCTCCTTTGTTCTCTGTGTAGTCCAGTCCTTTTTTTTTTTGTCCCCTCTCGGGGCTGGACCCAACAATTTAGAAAAACAATAGCAAGTTAAAGTCGTACTCCAATCTAATGAAGACAAATATCCAAGCAGTTTCGGGGATCTCAATGTCGTAGATTATGCGATGAAGATGGGAAATAAATGCTTCAGAAAACTTTGGATGTCTGTTTTCTTTCAGCGACAGTTCAGCTGTAATTCAGCTGCATGCTGGACTAATAGATTAATGGATTTCCTGATGCCAACGGAGAAGGCAAAAGACAGATTGAGTATAATGGAGAGCTAATAACCAACAAGTGAATGCTGATAATCTTGATTAGATTTCCTGCTAACTGCCAGACCGCTAAGAGCCTCTTAATGTTGTTTTTATATTTTCCAGATCAATAACAGTGATGCTGTGGAGTCTTTAACGTCTGAAATGCTAAAGATTATTATTTGCATTAACTTTTATACCAAGACAAAAACCCAAAACAGATCCAGTAAAGTGCTTTGCAAAAGTAATCAAACCTCATGGGTGTTTTGTAATAGATGACAGCAAAGTAGCACGTAATGGTGCAGTGGAAGGAAAAGGATTCATAGTGTTTAAATATTTTTACAAACAGGAATCTGTAACTCTCTATTCACATTTCTCTGTAAAAACAGCTGCAAATTTTTCATATTTTTGCAGGACTAGTGTTGATCGATCGTCACAAAATGTCTGGTTGCACAGGGTTTTATTGATGGGTATCATTAAATCGGGTAAACAGGAAGGGTTTGAATACAAACGCACGCCAAACGTTTCAAGTTTTTATTTTTAGAGAATGTTGAAAGTCATGCATCCTCTTCCTTCCTCTTCACATTCACCACTTTGCAGTGTTGTCACAATATTAAAATGTTAAACTCAATAACATTTACTAAGAAAAATACAATTTTTGATACCCGAAGCAACATTTCTAGTAGGCACAGGTTTCTTTCTAGATGATAGCAACAAAAATCGGATTAAATATTATATGACAATATTGGAACTTCCTTTAGTTCCTTTTTTTTTTTTTAGAAATTATGAAATTTAAAACTATCAAAACGGTAAACAAGGTAACATTTAGTAAAAGTGTTAATATCCAGTGTGGGACCTTGCACTTATTTTTGTTTTATTGTAATTGTTCATTTGAATATTAGCGCTATCATTTGACTAAAAGGGGGAAAAAAAAGGTTTTTGAAGCAAACATGGAGCTGGTGCATACAAAAAATGTTTATTAGAGTGCAAACATAAATCTGGTCTTTGCAAAAGTACTCAGCTGCAGCCATGTACAGTTTCTGCCATTCTGGTAATTTTGCGTAATATTTTCTTTAGTGATCAACAAGTCTGACTCCACTACCCGTGTTCTTATGAGCCGCATTAGCTCTGCTTTGTTTCTTTGCTGCATCGGTTATTTTCCAGCTGATATATGATGTCCTTCAGCACTTTTTTTTTTTTTTTTTTTTTTTTTTTGTGTCCGCTCTTTTGTGTTAGCTTCGTCGGCTAAAGAGGGTCTGCGTGTGTTTATTTTCTCAGGTAAACGGCTGCAGGGAGGGGACGAGCCGAGTGTCTCTGCAGGAACAATTTGGACAAATGAGAAGGAGTCACTTTCTATCGGCTTTGACGCAAATGAGAAGCTTTTTTTTGTAGGATAAAAAAAAATTCCATTGAATTATTAATTTTTCTGTGAACCCTACTACTTTGTGTTGGTCCATCATATAAAATCCCAATAATGGTTGCAATGTGACCACAGGTTCAAAAATCATGAATCCTTTTGTAAGGCCCAGCGTGCAGCGTCAGCATATTTGGTCATTCAGCTTCCTGTGAGGTACTGAGATAAGAAATCAAATTCTCAGGGATTGAAACGAAGTGATAAACACCCATTTGTAATCTCTTTGGATCATCACAACTTTCCTTTCTTTTTTTTTTTTCATCACAGCTTGCCAAAAAGTATATAGAAATGGCGACGCTTTATTAGATGAACTGTGAGGACCTTTCTTGTTGCGTTTTGCGTATCGTTCCTTAGAGTCTTTTCCGGCGCAGGAATAAAGCCGGAAGACGTGGATTCTGTTTTTATCGCCTCTCTGAAATAAAGATCCTGAAAGCAGACGTCTGAGGTGGACTGTGATGCATCTTAGAAATGTCACAAGGGAGTGACTGCGCAGAAAAGAAAACCCCTCCTTGCTCCATTTTTTTCCCCCGGACTTCCCTGCAGTTTTCCATCGAACTCGTTTAAAGGATATTATAGTTGGACGCAGGCTCGCTACAATAAACAGAGCTGCTCCCAGCAGAGCACATAAACAGTGAAAAAGACTTTGAACCGCTCACGCCCAGCTGTGCAACACCTACGGATCAATGTGCACTCTCTGCTGGCTGGATTTCTCCTTCACCTGACGACGCCTTTTGGCATTTAAAAAGAAATAATCTGTTTGTTTGGAGCGTTTGCAAGAACTTTTCCTACCCAAATATCAGCTTTCTATTTGTAGACGCACCGCGCTGTGTGTCGATGTTCGTAACCCTTGGTTCTTCAAAAACATCCATTTTCTGTTGGGGTTTTATGTGACAGACCAACACAAATCAGTGCACTATTGTGACATTGAAGGGAAAAAAAAAATCTGTGATTTACAAATATAAATCTGAAAAGTGTGGCCTGTGTTGGTGTTCAGCCTCCTTTTGTCAATACCCTTTCCCTGCAACCACAGCTGCAAGGCTACTGGAGCACGTCTGCACCAGCTTGGCACATCAACAGAACAACATTTCTCCCCAATTGTTCTTCGCAAAACTACTCAGATTGGATGGAGGGCATCCGTGAACACCAATGAACGTGCGTTAAACTAGACCTGGCGGCATGTTTAGGGCCATAAAAGGTTTTCTTTGAGCATCACCATGATCAACTCTGTCCTGCTTCCCTGTCTGGAATAAAGAAAAGGTATGCCGGTGTAGGTACCAGATCGACTCGGGTCCTGCGCCTTCTGGTGACGTCACTATACATGGTTGGTTTAACGTTTGCTCAATTGAGCAAAATATTGTAATTGGTCTGGACAACTTACTAAAGTAATTATAGCGGGGTGAAGGTTTTATTCGAGAGCAGGATTGCGGTTTGTAAACGGACAATTTTACAAAGAAATTCTCCATGGTCCCTGCGCCTCCCGATGACGTCACATTATGGCAACACCACTCAAACAAACTACATTGAGCCCGCGGTCTGCATTTGTAACAAATCAATTTTATTAAGTTAATTTAGCAGTTTCTTTTTTCTCAAAAGCTTGAACAAATATTCAAGCCATTTTACAAAAAAAAAAAAAAAAAAAAATCAACAAATATTTGACAATGCGGTACCGCGCACGTGACGTCACCGTCTCAAGAGCAACGCCCCTTTTGCCGCTTAGGTAGGGCATACAGGAGAGAACGCATACAGGAGAGAACGCACGGATAACAGATATGACCGACTTTACAGCCGTTAAACTTTCCCAAGACGATGTCCCAGGCGCACGGATTACTGGTCGCACTGTCGAAGAACACACCAACCTTCAGCTCAAACGATGGCTTGAGGTTCGAGGGTTTAAAAAGACTGGAAAACTGGCCGAGTTGATGAACGGTAAGCTTTGTTTTTTTTTCCTGCGCGGCGGTCATGGCAGCGTCGGCCGTTTTTTTTTGTTGTTGTTGTTGTTTGCAATCACCGTCCAGGAATGGGTATATGTTTAATGTTTGTCTCATTTGAAATGTTTTTGAGTAGGCTATCCTGGTAGCAGGCTATCATGTTAGCGCCTGCTACCATGATAGCCTATATGCTATCATGGTAGCAGGCGCTACTTTATTAACATGTCGGCCACCAAAATACTCTTACCTTGACTTGATGTCGCTGGAATTGGGTCAGGATGTTCTTCGGTTGTGCCCTTTCCTCCGACAAAATGCTTGCTACATATGTACTTGAATTTGGTAACTTTTTCCGGGTTGAACTGTTGTGTAGGCCGACCGCCCCGGTGTCACACATTTCTCCTTGGCAGTCTTGAAGAAAACATCCTTCATATGCGGCCGACCAGCGTACCTCGAGTCGCTGTTGCACGTTCCATAGCAACAATGTTTAAAAACCATGGTCTTAGATTTGGAAAAAGCAGTCGTTTACCGAGTAAAACCTAGGCTAACGCACGTCTCTTACAGCGAAACAACGGCGGATTTTCAGGAGTTTGTCCCACTGCGTACCACGTGATGTGACGTCATCGTGACGTTGTGTTTCTAAAAATAGCTCGCGCGCGGTACCGCATTGGCTCAATGTTTGGAAGAATATTGTTAACAAAAATGGAAGGGATAGCCAGACTAATTTATCCAGCATATATCTTAAATGTACCAAATACCACAATAAAAAAATAATCAAATTCATCACAATTTCATCTGGAATAATAAAAAAACATGTGATCAGAAAGGAGGAATGAACGTTATTGATTTTAAAGTGATGAATGTCGTGATAAAATAAAATTTGGCTGCTGACTTTTATTAAAAATGAAATAAGTTTATGGTTTAGTTTCCCTTCACAACTTAAAAAAAATTGGAGGAATTAAATTTCTCTAAGGTTGTAACTTTGATCCTGCAAAATTACTGATTAAATTGTCAGACTACCACACAAGTATTCCAAAATGATGCTAAACGTTTTCATGCCTCGACTAATTTACAGGAAAATAACCGTAAATTAACAAAATAAAATTGATTTGTAACAAATGGAGACCGCGGGCATAATGTAGTTTGTTTGAGTTGGGTTGCCATACATAGACGTCATCGGGTAGCGCCCGAGACGATCTGGTACCTACACCGGTATCCTGATTCTGCCACCGCCGTGTTTAACTACTGAGTTAGTTTTGACCAGGCATGTAACAGGGACTTCCTGTGACTTTCTCCTTGCCAGTTTTCCATAAATGTAGGATTTGGGCGCTGCGTGACTAATAGTCGCCATGTCTACAGCTTCCCCACCTGAGCTCTGGATCCCTGCAGCTCCTCTAGAGTAAATATACAGTTTTTGCCTTCTTAGTTAATGACTTCATGAGGGTCAAGATGGACTGAACTTGATACTATGTCTTTTTTTGTGGTGGCCATAAAGATGTTGTCCTTCCACTTAACTTTCCAATAATGTCCTTGGTTTCAGCTCTACATGAGCAGCCAGCTTCTGTATCTCTTTAAATGTGTCTCTTTCTACACTTTTTCATCTTTATCTTTCAGTCTCACCATCTTGTCACCGTTTATATGCTAAGTTATATTTTAAAGGACACCTGCCTCATTTCCTTCCTACTTCTTGAAATCTACATCTGCCAGTTAAGATTGTCTTTTGGCGTAACTTTAATCTGTGCAGATTTCATCACATTTCAGATCTGTTCTGTATGATCCTTTTAATGTGGGTCTATCTAGCAACAAAAATGGGTTTTACAATCGAGCAGACGGTTGTTTTCAGTGACGGACTTTCAGGAAGGTGGATTTTTGGTCGCAGCAGGCAGAACATCTGGAGATGTCCGACAATCCAAAGCCAGTAGTGTCTTTGTAGGACGTCTGGAAACGACCACAGTGAGACCAAATGTGTCCTTTTCTGTTGTAACTCACTGAACGATGAAGTAGCAACACTCATCTTTCACTTTTAATCAAAATTAAAACAGGGGATGGCATCCTTCATGCTTTATTTCAGTCCGATCATCGAACAATTTATGTTGACCCAACAGAACAGACTCCGGTTCTGTTGGGGGGGAAAAAAAGCACAGATATCATTGCACAGATATCATTGCCAAAGCAGCCAAATTTGTGACTTTTTTCCATTTACTGGCTTGTAGCTAATTAACCAGGAGATGCACAGCGTAACGTCATCATGCGTTGACGTTTGCTATAATAAACAGGAAGTAGAGGCTTCTAACTAGCGCGGACCACCGATCAGTAATGGAGTGAGGCTTTAATGAATGTGCTGATTTATTTATTTTTTTTTTTTTTCAAGGATGAGACTAATAAATGCTAATCATTCGACAAATTTGTTTAAATCTCCTCAAGCGAGTGTAAATACTTTTTTTTGCAAAATTCAGTGAGTTAATTAGGATTTTGCTGTTTCCATCAACCTTTTGTAATCCGATTCTTCAAAATGCTCATTAAAGAAAACGTTGATGGAAACGCGAGCGTATAGAGCTGAAAATAATGCAGAATAAAGTAGAGACAGAAACAGCTTAGGATGTGATCTGGCACTAGAAATTTACAAAGGCTAACGTATTTAATGAACTAATTAAATGGTAGCGGAAACAGAATAAAAGGGGCTGAAAACATATGCACGCCGCACTTTTTAGATGTGTAGAAAAGTTCAAAAGAGGTATGTTGCTTTACTTCGCCTCCCATCGTTTTGTGTTGGTATATGATTTAGCATATGATTAGCATTTTGTTTTGCACACACAATTCATAGTTTATGCGTCTGTATTGGTTCCTTTGTGGAAGTCATGCTTCAAGTTTCCTCACTAAGGCTACGTTCACACTGCAGGTCTTGATGCTAAATTTCCGATTTTTTTTGTTGTGAAACCTTTTTGTTTGCGT
The DNA here is from genome assembly GCF_011125445.2 of Fundulus heteroclitus. Taxonomy (NCBI): domain Eukaryota; kingdom Metazoa; phylum Chordata; class Actinopteri; order Cyprinodontiformes; family Fundulidae; genus Fundulus; species Fundulus heteroclitus. Next base: position 10,407,241 of record NC_046382.1, on the reverse strand, counting down.
GGTCGTTCACATTTCCAAATATATGCGACTTGTATGTGATCTCCTGTGTGAACTGAATGCGTTCAACCTAAGTGTCCCGCATGCGCACTGGAGGACGCGATGACGTCACACGTAGCAAGCGTCCTCAGTGTTTGTGGAAGTAAACATGGATTATAATGCTGGCGCGCATTTTGCGATCTTTAATTTATTTTCTAACCGGAGCTTTCCGTCCACTGACTGCTCTCCTCATTGTTGTCCGCTATGGGTGTCGTCTTTCTTCCCGCTTCTGCATAGCAGGACGCAGAATAGTGACGTTTGTCGAGTATCGGTGACGTACAGGTCGGATAAATGCGACCCGGCCGTACAGACACAGGTCGCATTTGAAAAGATCAGATACGTATCGGATTCAGAACCACATATCCAAGTGGCCTGGGTCGCATTTGAAAAAATCTGATCTGTGTTGTTCAGACTGTCATAAAAAGATCAGATACAGGTCGCATATGGGCAAAAAAATCGGAATTTGGTCACTTCAGGCTGCAGGGTGAACGCAGCCTAAGAGAGCTAAACACAGGATTTTTTGCATCTTGAGATTTAGCATTTTTTAAAATTGTTTTAAATCTGATTTGAAATCTGGTTTAAAAAAAAAAAAAGCTTTACAGCTAACACCCGCCCCTCTATTAGAGACCATCGCATTAGTTGTCGAACTATAAAACGAGCTGATAAAATCGGTCAGGCTCCCCCGGCTTATTTACTGCTGCTTTCCACCCCCTCTGTAATTATTAGTGTCACCAGCATGCCCAAGCATGTTGTTTGCTGAGGGATTTTGCAGCTCGTGTTTGTTTTACACTCAGGATATTGGTTGCATCGGGTTTCTGTGTGTGTGTGTGTGTGTGTGTGTGTGTGTGTGTGTGTGTGTGTGTGTGTGTGGGAATAATGCATGCCCTCCTCGCGGTTGTTGAGGAACTCTGTTTGCACTGGGCTGCAGGCCTGTGTGCTTTAGAGGACCGTGTCATGGTTGCTCGTGTGTGTGTGTGTGTGTGTGTGTGTGTGTGTGTGTGTGTGTGTGTGCAGTGGAAGAGAGGGGCGAGTAGAGCAGGCGGTGGGAGAGGTGTGCCCCTGAGTGAACCAGGCAGGCCTGTAGCCTCATGCCAGCGCCGCGTTGCTGCTGACGTCATGGAAAGAAGCATCCGACTTTGAACTCTGCTCTGCTGGGAACAACCGGCAGGGGCGGCCGGGGTCTAGCCGCCATCAGCCAGGGTGCCGGTCTACCCGTGCTGGGAAATCTCTGAGGCATCCGTCGTGCCGTTTGATCCTCCGAGCCGCAGTCTCTGTCTTCCTTAAAACACCTCAGCAGACGCAGTAAAGAGCGGGAGAACCTGAAGTCGGCCCTGGCAGGAGTCCAAAGGAATGCCTGCCGACCGGAGGCAGCCGTTTGTCCCCACACGCCACAATTATGTTGTTACATATAGTTTCAGTTTCACACAGCCCCGATCATATCGTCAAATACAGCTGCGTTTTTATTCATTTATGAAGTGTTAGGATTTAGTTTCATGACACACCTTGGCCAGAAGTTCACTGGTGGTCACAAAAAAATAAATAAATAAAAATCCTCCCAGCCGTAATTATTCTAGTCACTGCAAAAAGGGAACCAAAAGTAAGTAATATTTTCTTGAAATTAGTGTATTTTTTTCTTGATTTGAGCAGCTAAATAAGACTATTTGCCAATGGAATGAGTATTTTTACCCCTAAAATAAGATAAGTAGATATCTTGGACTTGAAATAAGATGATTGAGATTAATTGTTCTCATTTTAAGTGCAAAACTCTTATTCCATTGGCAAATGGTCTTAGTAACTTGCTCAAGTCAAGGAAAAATACACACATTTCAAGAAAATGTTACTTAAATTTAGTTCCCTTTTTGCAGTGTTCACTGGTAGTCACAAAAAAAGGAAAAAAAAATCCTCCCAGCCTTAAATATCCTATTCACTGCAAAAATGAAACTTAAAGTAAGTAAAATTTTCTTGAAATGAGTGTATTTGTCCTTTATTTTGAGCAGGTAAATAAGACTATTTGCCAATGGAATGAGTATTTTTACCCCTAAAATAAGATAATTAGATATCCTGGACTTGAAATAAGATGATGGAGATGAGTTGTTCCTATTTTAAGTGCAAAAATCTTATTCCATTGGCAGATGATTAAACTTGCCAGCTCAAATCAAGGATAAAAACACCAATTTCAAGAAAAATTTACTTACTTTTAGTTCTGTTTTTGCAGTGTTGTTTTAAATGGCTGTTTAGCAAACTCTTTTATTTATTACACATGCCTCAGGTGCACAGAGGGTTTCTTTAGGGAAAAAGGAGGAGAGTCATATGAAGAAGTAAGTCCTGGACTTCTAGCTATCAGGACAGTAAAAAAAACAAAAAACAATGGCTTCTCTGCCCGGTTCTGAACGATTCAACCTGAAATGTCTGAACTCAGGCAACAGAACCCGGCCGCACTGCAAAAACAGAACCAAAAATAAGTAAAATCTTCTTAAAATTATTGTATTTGTCCTTGATTTGAGCAGGAAAATAAGATTATCTGCCAATGGAAAGGGTAATTTTTACCCCTAAAATAAGATAATCAGATATAATTCACTTGAAATAAGTTGATGGAGATTAGTTCTTCCTATTTTAACTGCAAAAATCTTATTCCATTGGCAGATTATATTATTTACCTGCTCAAATAAAGTACAAATACACTAATTTCAAGAAAATTTTAACATAGTTTTAGTTCCGTTTTTGCAGTGCGTATCTCTTTAATGCCGGTCTGGACTGTGACCGGGCCATTGTGAACCATCATGGTGGTTTTTCTTGTTCAGCCGTTCTGTTTGTAGGCTTCCTTCGCTGCGTTTGGGCTGATCTTTACTGGCGGACAGACGGTCTCGTGTTTGAATCGGGAATATTTTGGTCAACAGAGGACTGCAGGTGGCCACGGTCCTGCAGCTGCAACAGAACCACAGATCCTCACCCTTCCACCGCTGTGGTCGATACCTGCTGTGATAATGTGCGGGTTTTTTTCTCCAAACATGGCGCTGTGCAGCCGAACAACCCGCCTGTCCGAAGCGCATTTTGTTCCACAGCTGCTGCGGTTCATTTGAATGCGTGCTGCCATATTCTGTTTAGTAAGACGGGGCTTTCTTGGTAGCACATTACTAGTTAAGTCATCAGAGTTAACATTTAATCACTGAGGCCTGTAGAGTTGGAGCTGAAGCTGTTGGGTTTGAGTTGGAGGTGATTGTACCGCCCAGTTTGGCAGCTTTCTTACACCTTTTTGGTTTGTAAATAATCCCTCCCTCGGACGGACTGCAGGTTGTCCACAAATGACCTTGTGTCCCTTCCCACACTGGAAAAAAGGAACTAAAAGTGAGTAAAATATTCTTGAAATGAGGGTATTTGTCCTTGATTTGAGCAGCTAAATAAGATTATTTGCCAATGAAATTAGCTTTTTGCACTTAAAAAAGGAACAATTCATCTGCATCATCTGATTTTGAGTGCAGGATATCTAATTATTTTATTTTTGGGGTAAAAATACTAATTCCATTGGCAAATAATGTTATTTAGCTGCGCAAATCAAGGACAAATACCCTCATTTCGAGAACTTTTAGTTCCCTTTTCGCAGTGCAGGTTGACGGGGGTCGGTAATTGCTTCTCCTAGGCTGTTGCTGATGTTAAAGTGGGTTCTTACGTCCTATAAACACAGCAAGGGTGTACTTAGTTTTACAAAATGCATCTTTCCCATCTTGGCTTCATCTTTGTTTGATAAACAGCAGTAATGTGCAGTCTGTTTTTTTTTTATTTTGTTTACGGTAGATTTAAATAATCATTGAGCCTGATGTAGACTTAATCATTTTCTCTTGATAAAACATTTTTTTGTTGTTGTGAGAATACAAAAATGCTGATAAATTAACTTAAAGAGACCCGATACATAAACTAATTTTCCTTTTCTTCATTTGCCCGTTAACATAACGTAGCTGTTGAGGATGTTTGACATCCACATAAAGCCTCTGTGAACTCTCTGAACCGGGGTATATTAGATTTCTCTCCTTTATTGGATCATATAAGTGAGGCAAAGGAAATAAAAACCGCCCCTTTCTTCTGTTGCCAGTGAATCCAATCAAATCTAACATCGCGGCTCGGCTCTCTCACGATTTTGCAATTTAAAAGCTCCCATAGACCTAAGCAAAGCAGGGTCATTTGCCTGACCCGCTTGTGTGCAATAGACTGGGCCAAATGGGATTCCACCACTGCTGCAGCAGCAGTTTGGGCGCCACTTTGCATCGCGCCGCCGCGCCGAAATCAATGGTCGCCCGGCTGATTTGCATTGGAGGCTTCCCTGGACGGACACCGGCCAGTGATTGTGTCACATCAGACACAAGCTTTATTACATGGCATCAGTTTCATTTGGTAGGGAGTCCAAGCAACAAACAGGCAAGCGCCAATAAATGTCACTCTGTGAGAATAAAGTGCAGGAATGCGGGCCGTTTTTAAATTGATCTCAACTTCGTTTTTTTTTTTAAGATTTTTATTTATTTATTATTTTGCTTCATAGCTTGTTTGACACATGAATCAATCAAAGCGCATGTGTCTGTGTGACATATGACTCTGTTTCCTCTCCACATGGCAGGTTCTCTGGCTGACAGGGGGAGGGGTTGTCTTGGGTTTCAACATGTCCCATCCAAGTCCTTTTTGTCTCTAACCAGACATGTCTCCTCTGTAGGATTATGGGATTTTATGCAATACGCCAACACAAAGTAGAGCATAGTTGTGAAGCGGAAGAAAAACTGATGCAACAGAATAAAATCTGGCCCGCAGACGTCACCTACCTGGTAACCAGAGTCCACCTGTGCGTAATTTAATCTCTGTTCTTACCAACTACCAAGATATGCCCGTCCACCTTTACTGACAGGAAAGAGTCAGTCAGAGCAGCAGCCAAGAGGCCCACGGTCACTTTGGAGGAGCTGCAGAGATCCACAGAGCTCAGGTGGGAGAGTATGTCGGCAACTAATACCTGTACACAATAGGGCTGGACGATAATTCAATAACGATATATATCAATCAATAGACGTATGTCGATGATAGAAAAAAAAGAGGCAATAAAAAGTTCAATAGAATAAGGTTCCAGCCTATCATGTAGGTTAATATAACAGTGATTACATCCTCCCAACCAATCACAACACAGACCAAGGTACGCTCCGCCCCTTAAGCTCAGCCCCCTTCAAAGAGGTCAAAACTTACAGTTTTAGTAAAAAGTTGGTGGAATAAAAGGGTTGAGTTTGAATTCAGTGTTTGTGTGTTTCTGTATCTAAAACTAGGTCGCTAAGCAACAGCGTTAAATGGCCAGAGCTGCACTAAAAATATATGTTTTGAATTGGTTGATAATTATCGATATCGATCAATATGATTTGTAATTTAAGGATCGGCTTTTTTTCCATACCGTCCAGCCCTAGTTCACATCATACATCTGGTCTTTGTGGAAGATTGGCGAGAGAAAAAAGCATTGTTGACGGCTAAAGGAAGCCATTTACGCATACAAGCGAGGGACTCACCTGTGGAAGCAGGTACTGCGTTCAAATGAAATCAGGAAGGGCAGAGAATCTGTCTGGAGCCAAACACTGCAATGACTTAAGACTGGGATGGAAGTTTATCTTCCAGCAGGATGAAGACCCTAAAACCCACGAAAAACCAATCAGAGCTTGGCTTGGATCAATGCATATTCATGTTACAATGAAAGACATTACCCTCAAACTCTTGCTGTGTAATCGCAGTGAAAGGTAGCGCTGAGTGCAAATACATATTCATTTAGTCAGGTTTTAATGCAATATCTCCATTGAGTTTCAACATCAGAATAACAACAATAGTGCAATAAATAGATTTAATGTTTAATTTTTTCTTCTTCTGTTAGGCTTCAGAAATTAGTATTTCAAGAAAAGGTAACCGTTCTCTTTTAAAGCTTTCGTCGTTATTCTTTATTCGATAAAATAAATATAGAAAATAAATTGTAATGTCCAAAAACCTCAAAACAAGAATAACGACTAGTAACTTTACTTGCTTTAGCTTCTGTGTCTCCTCATAGTGTTCATTCAGCAGGTCTATCGGATAAAATCTATCAAATAAAATCCAGATAAAAACGCTCTGAGATTTGTGCCTGTGGTTGTGGAAACGTTTATAGAGTCTCAATACGCTAACAAGGCGCTGAGTCCAGGCAGAGATGTACATCGTAAAGAATCTTTTACGAGCACATTTGAACGCGTATAAGGTAAGATAAAAGATGAGATCCGCTGCCGGTGGAGTTATCTACACAAACGGGAGCCTCCGTGGGATTCAAAAAAAAAAAAAACTCAAAGCAAAAGTAGGGCCAGTGGTTAATCCGTCTGGTTTGAGGCCGGTGAGTCTGCTAATGAAATTATTTCCTGGTTGATGCCCGTCAGCAAGCTGGGAGCTCCATTTAAAGGTAAACGCGAGCGCTCACATCTGTATTTCTGCCCATATTACGGGTTTGGATCGACTTCAGTTCGATGCGACTTCATTCCACATTTACTCAAAGTGATTAAAGTAGCGCTGGTCTTACCGTCCATCCGTCCAAATATCTTATTTGTGCGGAGAGGTCACCAGTCTATCAGAGAGCCACGCATGCACACACTCACACCCTACACACAGTTAACCCTACAGTCGTGTCTTTTGAAGTGTGGGAGGAAGCTGGAGCTCCTGGAGAGAACCCACACATGCACTGGGATGACATGCGAAGTCCATGCAGAACACAGGACTTTGTTGCTACAATGCAACAGTGCTACCATCTGCACCACTGTGCAACCTCTGGTCTTATTGTATATTTACTTAATTAGATAAGGGACATAATTGGTTTATATCCCTGTGTATATAATTAGGCTCCAGGTTGTGTAAACTTAAGCTTTATATACTCGTTTACATAATTGAACCATTACGGTCCTTATTCTGGTTATTGATCTTCTTATTACTGTAGTAGCTTCATTAGCGATGTTTACATGCACACAATTTCACAATCGGATTGAAATATATTTGGATTAAAAAAACAAAATAAATAATCAGATTGTACTGTTTAGATGGGCAAACAGTCAATTAATTTGATTATAATGTGTTTATGCATCCATCCATCCATCCATCCATTTTCCGAACCGCTTTATCCCTCATGGGGTCGCTTGATTTCAGTGTTTATGCACCTGTTGTTTTTTTTTTTCAGAATAGAACCACTCAGACATGCGCAGTTATCAAATTTCCCTAAAAAACACAGAAGAAGAACTTCCGTCTTTGCTGAGCTAGTATAAGTTTTATACGAGTTTGTTTGTGCTCTGAGCACCCAGGATGGATGTGCACAATGTTCTTATTACGGTTGAAACGTTAATTAGTTAGCGACAAGTTTGAGCTTTATGTTTTCGAACAGAAAGGTTGTTCAGGAGCCCCGACAGTTTTTCTTCCCGACGTTTTTCCACCACTCACCAACATGGAAATATGTCATGTTTACATCAGGCACACACGCGTTCTGTCAGTTTGTATGCGCTTATATGAACGCTGATCAGATTATCAGTCGGTATAAACCACTGCTCTCGTTCAGATTACAATTTCATTCCGATCGAGCTTAATCCAATCATCATATTTCAATTGGCTTGTTTACATTAGTCTTTTTTATTCCAATTCAATTACATTTTATTTATATAGCGCCAATTCATGAAACATGTCATCTCAAGGCACTTTCCAAAGTCAAATTCAATCAGATTATACAGATTGGGTCAGATTACACCGATTGGTCAAAACAAATGTCCTATCTAAGGAAACCCAGTAGATTGCACTTTTGTTTATATAAACATACCTTTTTATACCTAACAGTAACATTTACCCTACCTCTAACCATTACCACTACATTCCTAATAATATTAATATTATTAATATTTCAAAAAGAACAACACTAATAATGAATAAATAATCTTTTTATGAAGTAATTCTTCCTTTAGTTTTGGTTGCAAACTACATGCTTTTTGAGTTAACTTTCCTATAAAAACCTGAAAGGCTCATTGAAAACTTATATAAAACTTGAATGATTTCCTTTATTTTAAAGCCTAAAAACAAAAAACAACATTGCAGTACTTTTTCCTGTAATAGATGCTGTAAGAAATAAGCTATTTTGATTCATGAAGCTGTTAGCTGGACCAAAAAAAAAATGTCTCTGGGTTGGAAAAGTTGCTGACCCGCACCCTAAAAGTGGGGGTCCGCTGCATTAGGCCGGGTTTTGTTCCCTGTGAAGCCCACCAGTCTTCAGAAGATTAATAAATATACCAGAAAAGACCTTAAATAACGTAATGAAACACCCATGAACACACACACACCCTCCATATCACATTAGTTGCGAGCTCCTTGAGATTGTGACCTTCCCCGTCGTTAGTTTGATAGCAGCTCAAACGGCTGGAGGTCGGCGCTGTCGGGTCACCCAGCTAAGCGACGAGCCGTAGGTTGATGGAAAATCCATAGCGGCGCTGCCATACGTTAACTTTATATGACCGGACCTGTGGAAGGAGAGTTCCTCCACCCGGGGGTGGGGGGGCTGAAGTAGCTGCAGGGCAGGATTCAGGTCCTGGGCAGCACTCGCAGGCCGTGACCTGCTGTGGCGTTGATGCGCGGCCTCCGCCTGACGGAGCCGGACCCCCGCGAGCGCCTGCGAGGTGCTGTAAATCAGCCGCGCTATTGATTTTCCATTAGAAGTCCGCCGCCTCTGACACGGGGCTCACAAACACCTCGCTGAGCGTTGGAGGGGAGTAGCAGGAGGTCGCAGGGACTCAGGGCGATCTGTTCCACGGCAGAAAAAACGGCAAAACTTTCTTTTTAAAGTTTGATTCGATCTCTAATCTACACACAGGGGCTGAAATTGTTCATATCCTGAGCGCTTTTCCTTCAGCCATCAACGTAATTGTCGTCTTTACTTCTATTTCTTACGTTAGCAGATGTCATTGTTAACCAGATTTGAACTTGAACCGTTGCATCTCCATCTAGCATTGCAAATGCTGCCGAACTCTTAGTTTTTAAATGCATTCTTGCAAAAAATGCCCTTTGCACAATCAATTCTGCATATACAAATGTTTTTTAAAAATACTCACCTGTACACTGTGACTTCTCCTGCATTGTTTACATTTCAATTGTATTACTTTTAAAGCACTGCTGCACCTTATACTGTAATTTAATTTTTACTGCAATTTACAAGCTGTATGCAACAAAATGTCGTTCTGTACGCACTCTGTGCATACAAAATGACAAATAAAGTTGTCTAAGTCTAAGAATACTGGTGAGTTTACCAACCGGTGGAGGGTTGTTGGTTCTGTCCCACCTTGTTCTTGTCAACAGGAGCCACAGCAGACAGCCACCCTGGTGAAGGCCAAGCTTTGTCAGCCACTATAGATATTCTTTTAACTTCCATGTGAAGTAAAACAGTTGCAGATTGTTTTCATCTGTTTTCACTTTAAAGCTTTTTACGACCACTTGCTCTTTTCGCTGTGAGCACTTTTTCACTGATAGCAAGAAGCCTGCTAGATGACCTGAAAAACACTACAAATTACCCAGCAATGCTTTCGAGCCTCTCCTCATTTCTGGTCGCCGTATTTCCAGTGTTCTGGGTGGATTTGGTCGAGTTTAAGCCAACCTGCTGGTCCGTTGTTGCAAAGGACTGCTTGGTGCATTTTTGTGCCTGATGCACCTTTTCCTACTTTTGGCACCTTCTTCTGACTATTGATTGACTATTTAGCCGATGGGACAAGTGAATTTCTCCAACGTGAGATCAATAAAGCCTATCTTATCTTATCTTCACGGTGTGCAAACTTTAATATTTGGTACGTTGGATTGACTCTAGCTCCCCCTAATGGCCACAACTAAAATGAAGAAATCTTCATATTTCATTCCACATCCCAGTGAAATTTGTCTGCTGCATTTAAGCCGTCCCTTAGGGAGCAGTGGGCAGCTTGCAGCACCCGGGGAGCAACCTGGGGTTAAGGGGTCTTGCTCAGGGACTCGTGGTGGAGTCTCCAGGGTTCGGACCAGGGACCTGCTGCTGTGACCGCTAAGACACCAGATCCCAGAGAAAATCAATGTTTGTCTTGTAAGAACGCCCAGTTGTGTCCAAGTCTCTGCTAAGAATTGGTTAGTAGGATGAGCCCCCAAGGCTTAAACCGGCCCTCACCTGGAAACTGCTGCGACTCCAGAACCACGGTCCAAAGTTAAGCCGGCGTTACGCCAACATGGACTGCAAGGGTTCGGACCAGGAGGGACGGCCCCCATAATCGACACATAGAGTTTGTCTTGAGAAATGGGCAGAGCTGTTTTGTGACAGTAAAAACAAGCGTGTTTGGAAGTGTCGAGCACAAAGGTAACGTCGTCGTGGCTGATGATCTGAACAAAGCGGATGGAATGAAGAAGGAGGAGTAACTCCAGATTATTTAGCTTCAGCGCCGGCCGAGAGCTGGACGGGTAAATGCTTTAGGAATGCAGAGAAGCAGGACGCTTCGGTAACCTGACCCTGGCAGCAGCCTGATAATTATCATATGTCATTTTAAAATGTCATTTTAAATCAGCTGGACAAAGAGGTCTTATGATCAGCCGGAGCAGTGAAAGTGAAAGTGTGTGGTGGATATGCAGCTATGTCAGCAACATAGGGGTGTATGTATACATTTGAGACTATACGTAGAGTAAATCCTTAATTCTCTTTAAAAGTCATAGCAATTTTTCTTTTATGATGTTGAGTAAGCTCTCACTGCAAAAACAGAACTAAAAATAAGTTAAATTTTCTTAAAATAAGTGTATTTGTCCTTGATTTGAGCAGGTAAAAAAGACTATTTGCCAATGGAATAAGATTTTTCCTCTTAAAATAGGAACAACTCATCTCCATCATCTTATTTCAAGTGCAGGATGTCTAATTATCTTATTTTAGGGGTAAAAATACTCATTCCATTGGCAGTTAATCTTATTTACTGGCTCAAATTGAGGACAAATAAACTAACTTTAAGAACATTTTACTTGTTATTAAATCCGTTTTTGCAGTATCAGTTTCAGAAATTATTACTGCAGCGCTCGTTATGTCGCTCGTTATGTCGCTCGTTATGTCGCTGTCTCTCAGGCGTCCCCCCACAGGCTTCACTTGGTCCAAAGTACAGCTCCACGTCTTTGAACCGACACCTCTAGATGCCGTCACATCCTACCTCTGCCGGCTGCCGGTCCGTTCCAGAACAGATTTTAAACGTTGATTTGTTATTTAAAGCTGTCCGCGGTCTGGATCCGCCCTACATTTGCCATTTATTGAGTTTGTGCGTGTGTGGGAGACCCCTGAGGTCATCCTCCTGCTTAATGTTGAATGTCCTGAGGACTAAATGCAAGGCAAGGCAAATTTATTTGTATAACGCGTTTCAGTACAGAGACAATGCAAAGTGCGTTACGTGATTAAAACATAGGAAAATAAAACAGAATATAAACAAGTTGTAATAAAATGTAGAAACAAAATAAAACATTGTTTCAGTCCTGTCATGCTTTAAGGCCTATACTTTTCATCATTTTAGACTTAGACTTGGACAAACTTTATTGTCATTTTGTATGCACAGAGTGCGTACAGAAGGAAATTTCATTTGCATACAGCTTAAGAATTTTAGTGAATTGCAGTGGATTTCAGAATAAAGTAGCTTTGCAGGATAATAAAGTAACTTGGCAGGAAAATAAAGTAACTTTGCAGGATAAATGAAGTAGCTTTGCAGAATAATAAAGTAACTTAGCAGGAAAATAAAGTAACTTTGCAGGATAATAAAGTACCTTTGCAGGATAAATGAAGTAGCTTTGCAGAATAATAAAGTAACTTAGCAGGAAAATAAAGTAACTTTGCAGGATAATAAAGTACCTTTGCAGGATAAATGAAGTAGCTTTGCAGAATAATAAAGTAGCTTTGCAGAATAATAAAGTAACTTAGCAGGAAAATAAAGTAACTTTGCAGGATAATAAAGTAACTTTGCAGGATAATAAAGTAACTTTGCAGGATAATAAAGTAACTTTGCAGGATAAATGAAGTAACTTTGCAGGATAAATAAAGTAGCTTTGCAGGATAAATAAAGTAGCTTTGCAGAATAATAAAGTAACTTAGCAGGAAAATAAAGTAACTTTGCAGGATAATAAAGTAACTTTGCAGGATAAATGAAGTAACTTTGCAGGATAAATAAAGTAACTTTGCAGGATAAATAAAGTAGCTTTGCAGAATAATAAAGTAACTTTGCAGAATAATAAAGTAACTTTGCAGAATAATAAAGTAACTTTGCAGAATAATAAAGTAACTTTGCAGAATAATAAAGTAACTTAGCAGGAAAATAAAGTAACTTTGCAGGATAAATAAAGTAACTTTGCAGGATAAACACAGTAACTTTGCAGTTACCTTTTCACCATCACCCTGGGGAAAAGGTTGGCCCTGGAAACTTTGCCTTTGACCCATTATACAGACTTCTCTGCTTCCAGACCACCCCATTTTCTGTTGTTGTAAAAATGTAAAATGGCCTGCCAAAGTAAAAGTATTCACACCCCCTTGGCATTTTTCATGTTTTGTTTCCTCACAACATGGAAGCAAAAGTCAGTAGAAGCTAGCAGAAGGCTGCAGTGTGCGTAGACCCACCTTTTGCTGCAACTCCAGCTGCAAGGGGCTTTGGGTTAGTGTCTATGAGTTTTCTAAGAGTTTTCTGTCCATCCCTCAAGGCTAAACTGCTTCAGCTCCTTTATCTTGGATGTTTTTACTAGTCAAATATCTATACTTTGACTAGGTCATTCCAGCACATCTAAATGTTTCCCTTCAAACCGCTGCAGTGTAGCTTTAGCAGCATGCTCCGGGTCATTGTCCTGCTGAGAGCTGAACCTCAAACCACAGGCAGACTGACAGGTTCTGCTCCAGAATATATCTCTGTACTCATCACCGTCCATCTTTCCCCTCGACTTGCACCAGTTTCCCAGTCGCTGCTGCTGAAAAACATCACCCACAGCATCATGCTGCCACCACCGTGTTTCACCACAAGCCTTTTGGCAAGCTCTAAGTATGCAATCTGGTTTTTAACACTAAGCAAAGGCTTTTATTCTGGCCTTTCTATATAAAGCCCAGCTGTATGGACTTCATTTCACTGATTATTTGACTTTTGAAGGTAAATGGTCACACCAGAATGTTTTAGTGGATTAAATGTTATTTTTTTTATATATATGTTCTTCTCTCATTTCACTTCACAAAGTTTCTACTGACTATTTTATGCAGATCCATTGTTACGGGTTGGAATGTAACAAAATAGGTAAAAAGCCAAGGGGAGGGAATACTTTTGCTTGGCACTGTAACGTTGGGGGTGAATCGTCAAGGAATCCAGAGTTTAGACCCGGGCCTTTTTTAAATCCAACAATTTATTCAGGAAGGCTTTTTTACGCTCTATAGCGCTTCGGCTTTTTATATTCCTGATTTCTAACGTTGATCCTTTTATCTGTTTAGAACCTTTTTCATGAATTGACTGTGAAGTACTTTGGCTGTTTGGTTGGCTGTTGCAAAGAGCTCCACAAATGAATAAAACGAATGAATTAAATGATTATCCCACCAAAGAAACACCTCCAATAAAATGCATTTCACGACGATTTAGCAGAATATCCACTGAAACTGTCCACCGGGTCTTAAGTGTTGATGTTTGGTCCTTTGTGTTGCGTGACGTTCGATCGTCCGTCTTCATGCATTCAGAGTCGGATCATCAGAAAACCGAGCCGCCAAATCTCTGCTTCAGCATCCATACCCTCCCTTATGGGAAGAGGAAAAAAAAAAGAAATCCTGAAATAAAATCAGCCGATTCTTTCCTCTTTTGACCCTTCTCTTCCTGTTTTTTTTTCTTCTCTTTTGTTTGCAGACCGTACAAACGCACAAGCCCCTCTTCCTGGCCTTGCACTGCCAGGAGCTCGGTGGGAAAAGCTTAGAGGCCTCCGTGCATTACGTGAAATATTTTGTCCAGTAAGTGTGTCGCTTATTATTCACTTTTTATCGACGTTTGCAAACGCTGATGTGAAACAAGGGGCCAAAGGCGGTTGGAAGCTGTGCAGACGACGCCCCCCTCTGGTCAACTCAGGAGTCTGGTTTGTTGTGAAAAATGTGATTTTTATTTTTCTGTATAAAAAAGGTTTGTAAGATTATAAGGAGGGGTTTGGTTGGCGGCGTCTGATAAATCTGTGTGTCCGTCAGAGAGCTGATGGCGAGCAAGGCCCTGAGGGACTACGACAGAGTCCGCATCTACCTCGATATGAACTACAAATCCGCCGAGGATTTCACGGTGAGTACGCCTCCGACCCGCTCCGTCGGCCATCATTATCATTTAGAAAATGATGTAATGTAACTTTTTAATGCATTTTTGATCATATCTATTATTGGAAATTAAATTTTTATAGAACCGCCCTTTTTTTTCTGTCTATAGTTTAGCAGAAACAGGATGGATGCTTTGATATTTGTGGGAAATTACCTAAAAGGAAAAGCTCCTCATTTCCAGCCTTATGACGAGAGAAATGAAACTTAAAAAAAAAAAGATTCCTGGTACTTTTAGTCTTTATTTTGTGGAAAGTCAAAGCAATTATTTCATAAAAAAAAAAACTCAAAATATGCTAAAAACTTTGTTTATTATATAAGTAAGTAAAGATGTTTCTGTAGCACCTTTCACAGACATATAAATCACAAATTACTGTGTTTCAAAGGACAAAGCGATTAAAGCGCATTAAGCAAAAGCCTGTTTGAATAAAAATGTCTTTAGTTGTCTATATTGAACATTAGTTGGTTGGTAACCACTTTGGCCAAAGTTATCTGGAGCCATTGTGGAAGGGGCCACTGGCCCCAGAAGGCAGCTTGCTGCATTCGACGCTGTTTATCTCCTGAATAAAGTTTGATTGATTCACTGCAAACGTGTTTGTTGCTGGAAACCATGTTGAACAGGTGATGCGATGACGGCGTTAGAATGGGTTGTCCACTCCTCACAGGTGTTCCTCATCTGCATGGACCGCTGCCATTTAGGCCGTTTACGGAGTTATTTCACTGCAAAAAGGGAACTAAAAGTAGGTAAAATCTTCTTGAAATGAGTTTATTTTTCATTGATTTGAGCTGGTAAATCAGACTATTTGCCAAAGGAATAAGCTTTTCGCACTTAAAATAAGAACAATTCATCTCCCTCATCTTATTTCAAGTGCAGAATGTCTAATTATCTTATTTTAGGGATAGAAAATCTCATTCCATTGGCAAATAGTCTTATTTAGCTGTTCAAATCAAGGAAAAATATGCTAATTTCAAGAAAATGTTACTTACTTTTAGTTCCCTTTTTGCAGTGATGCACTGTTCTTTCTCCAGGATGGAATAATTATGCAACAAACGACACCAGTTTGAATTTATTTAGAGTTTTTTTTGTTCGTATCCTCACATAATTGAAAGTTATAAATCCATACACCTTCACTACAGTTGTTAAATGGCCCTGCTCAGCCAGCTCTCCTGTCAGAATGGATTCAGTTCCTTTTAATTGTTTTGCTTTCCTGCATGCTGGGTGTGAAGTGGACCGGCACGAGAGTCGGCTCCTCTGAGTCTGAGGCCATGGTACCGGACCGGACTAAGGTTGGACCGCCCCTCTCTGGGTCGGGGGTCCGTCTCTGCCTCGAGCCGAGGAGTTTGTTGGAGTCTTGTTCGCCTGGGACGGTGAGAGGGAACAGGAGATGAACAGACGGGTGACCTTAGTACTGCAGCTTAGACATAGTGCTTGTATGATGAACAAATACCGTGAGGTGAAACACAGTCTGGTTTGGGTTGGTTAAACGAGTGGATGGAGGGGTGTGCGTGGATGTGTGAGAAGGTTTTCAGGCAAAAGCTGCAGACCAGAGCGACGGCTGGAGCTTGGTGTTTAAATCATTATTATACAGCATTGATATGTACCCCTAAATACAGGTGCAGTCCTGAATCGGGCTGCTTGATAATGCGTCGTGTCGGGCATTTCAGTGTTCTTGAACGCAGCTTCATGTTCAGTTGGCCAGATTTGCTGAAGCTGAGATGTTAGCGACTGGTTTGAGGTTCAGGATCTGTGGCGATCAAAGGCAGAGAGGAGATGGAGTACAATACTTATTACAAATACTATGGGTTATTGATTTTATTTATTTATATATATATATATATATATATATGCATTGTTTTTAAACTGATGCTGTAGTTCCCATGTTATCAAATTTTCACACTATAAAGATGGATACACATCTTTATGACCTTATGATTGCAATGATGTAAATCAGACGTTAGTTCATGCTGTTTAATTTTATATAGGAGTCCATGTAAAATATGTGAAAGCTACTAGAGATTATTTAGCCCAACCCTGAGTTTATATGTATCCCGAAGTTTGATTCATTTCTTAAACTTCTTTTAACTCTTCCAATAACGCTGATCTGATTCCATAAGTGGTGTTATATTCATATAATTTCTTGAATAATTTTTTTCCCCCATTGATTTAAAAAAAATCAACAACCATGAAACATGATCATTTCAGTGGCATTCTTGGTCTTGGATCCCAGATTCCAAATTTATAAATAAACGCTTCATTTTTATTTGCCACAAAACTCTTTTAATTAGAAAATATGAAGCATAATATTTTCATCAGAACCTTGGTTTAGGTTACAATTTCCATCCAACCTTTTACATCCAGTGTGGCAACAGGGAGACATCAGCCTGAGAAGTAGCCTGCAGTAGCAGCAGAAAGCCACAAGGGGGCAGCAGATAATTAGAAATAAACTAGAGCTGTCAGGGGGAAACGTTTGTGATGTGGTTGCTGCTGCCAAAATGTGTCTTTATGTGCAGATGTAGGCTCAGATTTACAAAACCGCCTGACGAATGCGCTGAAAGCAGATTTTACCGTAAAAAAGCAACTATTTACGGCTCCATGCAAAAAGTATTCACGCCCGCTGAACTTTTTTCACGTCACAAACTTGATGTGTTGCTGAGCTTTTATGACCGCAGACCAACACGAAGCAGCTCGTAATTAGAAGGTTTGATCCCGGCTAAACACAGCTGGTACTAAGAGAAGGCCTCAGAGGTTTGTAAGAGGACGTTAGTGGAGAAACAACATCATGAAGACGTGGTAGGGCATTAATAGAAGAGGCAGAAAGTTACGAGAAGTCCCATATACATAAACAAAAAATAAACATGTAGGAGACACAGCAAACATTTTGACCATCATGTGGAGGAATGGTAGCACTTCACATCAGCCTGAACACACCAGGCGTATGCAGAAGCATGGCGGAGGGCGCATCATGGTGGAGATGCTCTCCGTCGGTACGGACAGGGAGGATGGTCGGAGCTGAATTCCAAAAAAAGTAAAAAACAAAGCAACTGGACTTGTTTTTCGTAGTTGAAGACGTTTCTCAATTCAAAAAGTCTGGAGTAATGATGAGTACCAAGCTTTATACTACTGCCCAAACAAAGGCCTTGTAATGGCTTCCTGGAGAGGAAGCGAAACGTCTTCAACTACGGAAAACAAGTCCAGTTGCTTTTGTTTTTTTTAATTTTTTTTTGGAATGACCATGACCTGGATGACTGAGAATCTTCACCAGCACGCCGATGTCCGCAGACGCTCTCCATCTAATCTGAGTGAGCTTGAGCTGTTTTGCAATAAAGGAAGGAAAGAAAAGCCTTTAGATGTGCACGGCTGAACGAGAGTCTTCGCTCAGGGAGGCTAAATACACGCACACCTTTTTCTTTTTACTTTGCTCCACTTCACATCTGCTGTCACCTAAAGTTCCAATCAAATGCCGCAAAACGAGATTTCAAATGTTTTGTTTATTGGACGGCAGCGGCGATGCGAGTCTGCGCCGCTGCAGCCGCGCCACGCTACGCCGCGTCTCCACAAACGCTCATTAATCAAAACGCCCCGCAGAGTCACATTTGCTCTTTTTAAAACAGATTCCCAGCGCTGGCCTTTCAGAAACATAATTATCTGCCGTTTTTTTTTCCTATAAGCGCGGCGCCCCGTCTCCGCCGCCCCGGAGCTGTTTGTTCAGCGCTGTTTGTCTGTAGATTAACCTTTTTAGTCCTATTTTGATTCCCATCAAATAGAGATAGCAGTTTGTGCGGATGGGTCGGCGGAAAGAGAAACATCTGATGTGCTTCCTGCGGTGTTGATATTGAAATCCCAGCAACAGTAAATATGAAGAGACTCTCCAGTCGTTGTCGCACCGGGCTTGCCATTTGGCTCTGATGACATCACCCGTGTTTGTTTTCCCCAGCCTTCGATCTCCTCCCGTCCCCTCCACCGCGCTCCTGGGATAATTGTTTGTTGTCCGCCGCGCCTGTCGCTTTCCAGATAAAATAAGCGGGAACGCCTTTTGTGCCGTCGTGTATAAATTAAAGGCTTGGATGTGGCGAGTGTATAATAAAAAGGGCCCATCAGAGCGCTTAGGTGTGTGTGAGAAGCTCAGCGATGCGAACGTTGAAACAAACAGTTTGATAATCCCGCGTTTCTGCCAGCAGGAGACAGAAAAAAAGGCTTTTACTTTGAAGACACCGTTTTACGAACAATGTGGTTTGGCTCAAAAACATTTATTGATGCCGGACGATCCACAACAGGATCACAGCCAATAAGAGTGAAAAAGTCGATTTATTTCTGGAATCCAGGTCAAAATGTGAAACTCCTTCATGTTATGGATTCATCGCACAAAAGGTTTTGTTTTGTTTTTTAGGAGAATTTGAATGTTACGTAAGACTAATAAGCAAAAGACACTAGTGTACCGAATGTGTCATGGCCAAATTATCCAGCAGACGGTCAACAACCAAAGGGTCACTGCTAAAGAAGCGGGCTGTTGTCAGATTCCTGTATCCCAGCGCATTAATGGAAAGTTCAGTGGAATGAAAAAGTGCCGCAGCAAGCGGTCTGCACTTTTCTGGTAGACGGTTGTGCAAAAAAGCAGAAATCGTTTTTTTTGTTGAGCAACGGTTCAGACTTTTCCCTCTTTTGCCCGTGTTAGACCATCAGATGTTGTTTCTTGGGTACCACTTTACAATAAGGCTCCCTTTATAGATGCTTATAAATGGTTTGTAGATATGTTGTTAAATAATCTGTAAACACTTTAGAAATCATTAATAAATGTTTATTATGCATTAATAAAGGATGAGAAAGAGACAAAAAAAAAAGACAAAACTGACCGGTTTCTTGCCAAATAGTGAGCCAAATCTATATTTGGTTAAAATGTTTGAAATTCTATAGTAAATATTTCAGTCTAAAGTACAACCTTGTAAGATCAATGAGCATTTGCAAACATAATTCTGCACCATGTAATATACTTCTTTATGTTATGGTGAACACTTTACAATAAAGCTCCCTTTGATAGTTGTTGATGTTCATAATGCAGTGATAAAGTAGAATATTACATGGTGCAGAATTATGTTTATAAATGCTTATTGAGCTTACAAGGTTGTACTTTAGACTGAAATATTTACTATAGCAACTCTAGATGAAATACATAGAATTTCAAACATCTTAGCCAAATATAGATTTGGCTCACTATTTGACAAGGTCAGTTTTGTCTCTTTATCACCCTTATTAATGATTTATAAGGTGATTACAGATTACATTGTGTACAAACCATATATTAACGTCTGTAAAGGGAACCTTATTTTAAGGTGGTACCGTTTCTTGTTCAGGATGTCCTCGGTGGTTCCCGAGGCTCTGAGTCCAGCCACAGTCCACCTCTTGTGAATCTCCTCCCAACAATCTTTATTGTCATTACTGAACCCAGTGTCCGAAATTAACTTCCTGATTCACCGGCTAAGTTTGCTGGTAAAAATCAACCGGCCAAGCACATCTTTTACCGGCCAAAGTAAGTCTGACTGACTCCTGCTGAATATCTCTACATAATTCCGCTACGTAATTAGCCTGAGCTAAACGCTAGTTGTTAGCAACTAGCGTTTAGCTCATTTAGCATTTACATGACGTAGTTGCGAGTGTTTGTTGTAATACGAGCTGAAACCAGAGGAATACAAAGAAGCATCCACCCAAATGATGACTGAAAGCCACAATTTATTTATTTGTACAAACATTTACTCGCCATGTGGCAGCTAGCCCTCTGAAATTTACTCACCAAACGGAAAGTTTACTCGCATTTTGGCATCTGGAGATTGTTACTTTCGGAGCCTGATTGGACCATAATGAGATTTTGATGTGACACTGGCTTAGATTGCCCACAGATTACCCTTAATTCGCAGACACAACAAGACACAATGTTTTCAAACTTAGTTGATTGCACCAACAACAGTTCCTGAGAACCTTACATCGTGCAAAATCGTCATTAGCATCTGATAACATTCCAGTTTGAGTCAAAAGACAGACAGCGGTCCCTTTACAGACGATGCGGATTACTGTGCAGCTGCATGAGTGAATCACACGAACGCTCCGTCGTCTGATTCCCTCATGCACACAGTGACATACTGAGCAACAAATTTTCACGTTGCAGAACTGGGCTTTTTGCATGGAAGTCCAAACAAAAACTCCCTGAGAAACTGAAGGGTGCAAACAGACATTAGCGTGTTAGAGCGTTTCATCAGATGGTAGTTTATCTGATTCTCAGCAGGGGGCGATAAACCGCCTGTTAGTCATCCCTGTTGCTTGTGCACAATTTTCCCCTATCCTTCCACCCAACTTTCCTTATTCATGCATTGATTCATCTCTGTGTGAACAACCGCCTACTTAATAATAGCCTCCTTTGTGTTTGCTGGATAGTGTTTCCCTATGATGGATAGACCAAAACAGGACATTTCTCTAATAAAATCAATTTATTTTCTTCTTTTTACATGTTTCCTATGAAACAAAACGTGTTTTTTATTAGCGTTGTGGCTTAAACATTAAAATAACGACAAATAAACAATTAGAATATATAAATAATGTGTCATACATAATTAAATCATTATCATGTATGAGTTTGACCTTTGAATAATAAACGAGGAAAGTAGAGAAACATACTTTTAATGAAGGCTGTTTTAACTTGTGACTTATGTTGTATTTACACGAAGGAACTGGGTTCTGATTGAGTGAAATTAGTCCCATAAGTCAAGAAAAACAAAGGGAGCTTGTGTCTTCAGGAGCTCGATGCTCCGTCTGGAGTAAGAAGCTCAAATCCTGCAGGATTTCCTCCAGCCTGCAGGAGAACGGCAGCAGGAGCCGGGAGGAGCTTGACTGACACGGCCGCTTCCAGGCCGGGCGTTTCGCAGCTCCGCTAAGGTATACAGCAGGTAAAATGTCAATTAGGGAGGCCCGCCCTGATAACTCAACTCCCAATCCACTTGTTCTCGGCCATTAATATTTATCGGAGCGATGTGCGCCGACGCTACCGGCTCCTGACATACAAACCGGGGCTGCGGGGGTCCCTGCAGCTTAACGGAGGCGCCCGCCGCCACCGCCGCCGCACAGTTCAATCAGGCCAGCGGCACACACCGTGACACACACACATGCTGCCTCCTCTACACTGAGTTGTTCCAGAGCATTTTAATGGGAAATTAAAGGCATCCCTCGTGTGTGTGTGTGTGTGTGTGTGTGTGTAGGACAGGAATGAGATCAGCGACAGCGGATAAATCAGGATCTGTGCCTTGACAGGACGCTGCCGTCTCCTTCTGCCCACGGTGCATGCGTGCACATGAGTGCGGTTGTAATGCGCCGAGACGATGGAGTGCGATGAAGGACTTTGACTGGACTCAAATTGGCGTGCAGGAATTTCACGGACAGGCCGCTCCTGCTGCAGATTGTATTTAAGTGCTTCCAGTCACGGTTCTCCCCCGTGACGAAGCCGGGAGAAAAGCTGCGTTCACGGGAAGATTCGTGGGGGGGGCGTTTAATGGGTGAAACTGACTCATGAAGCTGAATCTGGTTTTTCTCAATTAAAGAACAGAAAATGTTTTTACGTCACGGTTCCTTGATGAAACACAGAAAAGGAACCAAAAGTAAACAGAAAAATTCTTGAAATTAGTGTATTTTTCCCTGATTTAAGCTGGTAAATAAGACTATTTGCCAAAGGAACAAGATCATTTGCACTAAAAATAGCAATAATTAATCTCCATTATCTTATTTCAGGTGCAAAGTATCTAATTATCTTATTTTAGGGGAAAATATTCTCACTCCATTGGCAAATAGTCTTATTTAACTGCTCAAATCAAGGTAAAATACACTCATTTCAAGAAAATGTCACTTACTTTTAGTTCTTTTTTGCAGTGAACGGGCAAATGTGAAGGGTTATCTAATTTCAGATTGTTTTACTCTTACATAAAATGCTCCTATAATGAAGAGGAGAAGTTTAACGATGGGCTGTCGGCACTAATTAAGAACATTTAGGAGCTCAGCGGGACGCCCAGCGTGTTACATTTTCCCTCTGTCAGCTCATGAACACGGCCACTATTACAGTACGGCAGCAGTATCACAATGTGGAATCATTACTTTTAGATAAAGCGTTGGTGAAACTGTATATTATGATGATGCTTTATGCAACGAAGGCATTCTGAACCTTCAGCAGGGCTACATGAGCTAAATACGGCGGCGTCCGTGACGAAAAGCACTTGAGACGAGATTCCCCCACCAGCATGACGACCTTGAATACATTCAGCCATAAATACACGGGCTTGGGTTCAGGTCAGGGTTTCTCAAATTTTTATGCCTACGACCCCCAAAATAACAGTGGCAGAAACTGGAGACCCCCTTTTGGAGAGATCATGACATTATGACTATATTCTCGTAATTTATCTCCCAGATAAATTGCATATGAGCAAATTTAGAGTAAAAAATTATTGACTATGGCACATTTCCACATATAAAAAGCCCTCAGAAGTTTTTAAATTAATTTAACAGGTTTGTGAAAAAAAACTTGCAGTTCTCAGATGTCGAAAAGTCCTAATTTTTTAGAAAAAAATTATATTTTCCACAATTAAATGTATCAGTTTCCTATATTAAAGCAAGTATATTTCTGACATTGTGAAGTGAGGACTTTGGATCAGCTCACGACCCCTCAGGGGGTCCAGACCCCCCCCCCCCCCCTTTGGGAAACCCTGGTTAGATCAAAGCATGTTAACATGCAGCAATGTCCCATTCACACTGCAAAAACCAAACTAATAATAAGTCAAACTTTCTTGAAATTTGTGTATTTGTCCTTGATTTAAGCACATAAATAAGATGATTTGCCAATGGAATGAGATTTTTGCACTTAAAATAGGAACAAGCCATCTCCAATATCTTATTTAGAGGGCAGAATATCTAATTATCTTATTTTAGGGGTCAAAATACTCATTCCATTGGCAGATCCTCTTATTTACCTGCACAAATCTAGGACAAATACACTCATTTCAAGAAAATTTGACTTATCTTTAGTTCCGTTTTTGCAGTGCACGGACACGCGCTAAATCCCATTAAGAAATTAATCTAGAGTTGGAAATTGGTGTTCAGTTGTTCTCTGTCCGATCTTAGAGAGTTGAGCTATTTTACAAATAAAGTGTGAAAATTTCAGTCTCCAGATATGCTGGTAGAAAAAAAACCTAAGATTTTAAAGAGGAGATGATTCTGCAAAGTATTGAGGAGAATACTAAAAATAAGTTAATATTTTATTGAAATTAGTGTGTTTGTCCTTGGTTTGAGCAGTTAAATAAAATAATCTACCAATGCAATACGATTTTTGCACTTCTTCATCAGCATATTTCCAGTGCATTATATGTAATTATCTTACTTTACACTGCAAAAACAGATCTAAAAATAAGCAAAATGTTCTTAAACATGATGTTTTTATCCTTGATTTGAGCAGGTAAATAAGATTATCTGCCAATGGAATGAGTATTTTGACCCCTAAATTAAGATAATTAGACATCCTGCACTTGAAATAAGATGATGGAGATGAATTGTTCCTATTTTAAGTGCAAAAATCTTATTATATTGGCAGATCATCTTATTTACCTGCTCAAATCAAGGACGAATACACTCATTTCAAGAAAATGTTACTTATTTTTAGTTCCATTTTTGCAGTGAGCGTTCAAGTCTCATCTCTCCTCTCTTCCAGGGGGTTTTGACAAAACAAGCCAAACTGGCCGGGGAGTTTTCATTCCCCTCAGGACGACGTAACGCCACATTAGCAGCCCTCCTCCTCTACCTCCGCGCTTAAAAAGCCGCCGGCAGCCACATAAACCGGTTAAGCTATTGCAAACTAAATCCGAGGCGGCTCTTAGTGCGCTACGGCGAGAAGCGCGGCGCCAACTGAGGCCACTCGGAGGGAGTAAATGTCAGCTCGGTAATATCGCCCGGGGCATAACTCTCCTCGGCCATCAGTCATGCCATCAGGGCAGCCGTGAGTGCGAACGCGCACGGCACGGCCGAGTCGGAAACAAACACCGGCGCCGGCGTGCACGGCGGGGGGGGGGGGGAAACACACCCGCGGCGTGGAGAGAGACGGGCTGAGCAACAATCGATGAATCTGCCATCAGGCGTGAGTTATGGGGCTGAGAGCGCGGGCGTTGCTTCTGTGGAAATATTTAGGCTTAAAATGTAGATGTAATTAATGGATTGTGTAAAGAGGTGAGGGAATTGATGCGTTTCTGACAAGGAGTCAAATTCCAGCCTTTGCCCCGGCGGATTGTAGCTGAAACGCACACCGGCTTCTCCTCATAAACCCAGCTGATAAAGTGTCTCCCTGCGAGCGCGTGTTTGCGGAGTAAATCAGTGGCGTTGTGGGGGGAGAGAGGTAGCAGGTGGGGTGTTGTGTTGTGGGGGGCGTCCGAGTGTCGGCGGTCTGTGGATAATGATGTGATTGCAGCAACGAGCCGGGCCGGGCGTACCTCGCCGCCGTCCATTATGATGTACACAACCTCCCCCCCCCTCACTCCCTCCACAACCCCTGAGCCACCCCCAGCCACCGAGGGGGCAGAGTGAAGGTGAGCCTGTCATATCGATCTTTTTAGTGCTAAAATATGAGCCACTTTACTCTGCTCCCCGGCGCAGTGATGTGAAAAATAATAACTCGGACCCAAATTAAAAATATTGATCGCTTAGAAGGTGTTGAGAGCAAATAAACACCCCCTGAAAGATTTTCATCCCCGGCTGTCCTGCGTCCAGCAACTCCCCCCCCCCCTCCTCCCGGCCGGCCCGGCGGAAGCAGTGGGGTCAGGGATGCGCCGCTACGCTGCCTTACAAAACTGCTCTCAGCCCTTAAACCTCCTCGCTTGTTGTTACGACCACAGACTTTCACGCGTTTTATGTGATCGACCAACCCGGAGCAGTGCTTAAACCCGGAAGGAAATGTAACATGGTTTTCTTTTTTTCTTTTTTTTAAATGAACTTAAAGTTGTTGTTTTTTTTCTCCTTCCCAATTAAAAAATCTGAAAAGTGTTACATATCTCCTAATAGTTAGCAGAGCTACCTTTCACTGTTACCGGCAGCGAGTCCTTTTAAGGTAAATCTGAGCTAGCTTTGTAGAGACTGAACATTTTACCCACTTACCTTTGCTAAATTACTCTATTACTTACCCCGTTTACACTACCCCTTTTT
Source organism: Fundulus heteroclitus (assembly GCF_011125445.2). Lineage (NCBI taxonomy): Eukaryota > Metazoa > Chordata > Actinopteri > Cyprinodontiformes > Fundulidae > Fundulus > Fundulus heteroclitus. Next base: position 10,381,658 of record NC_046382.1, on the reverse strand, counting down.
AACCGTGCTGAGAACGGTCCGAGCTCAGTAACTGAGATAACTATCAAGTGTAAATGGAACGCAAACTGAACTGAACTGTGCCAGACACAACCGAACCGCGCTAAATCTAGACCAGTTCGATGGGTGGGCTCGGCGAGGTTTTTCAATGGCTCGGTTCTCAGATAACAAAGAGCGCATGAGCAGACCGCGTCATCTACTTACAGTCAGCTGACTAATTTTGCAGTTTCAGACATTCATAAAAATACTAGCTTCCCTACCGTGCCACACGGTTTCCAGTGATGATTCTGCTTAGCAGTGTGATGAACCTCAACGTCTGTCGTTGTTTCCTGCGTCTGTAAGCCCTGATTAGACTACCGTTTGAGTCTACTGACTCTCCGCAAACAACGAAGTATCACAATTATAACGAGACATAACTTCCTTGAATGTTATGGGCGCCACAATTTTGATTTGCTTGAGTCCCTCCTTCAATCCTAGAGAGCCGTAGTATCGCAGATCGTCACTAGGAGGCGAGGAACCGCGCTAGCGTGACTTAAGAACCAACCTCGGCTTGGTTAACTGATCCAAGCTCGGTCCGAACTTGGCATGGATCGGTTTAATAAGGGTAGTGTAAATGGGGCTGCTATTTAGGCGTGGACTTTAACTGGACCATTTTAACACATGATTACACTACAAAAAGGAAACTCAAGTCAAATTTTCTTGAAATGAATGTATTTGTTCTTGATTTTAGAAGCAAGTTTAAGCGATCTGCCAATTGAATTTGCACTTTAAAAAGGAACAACTCATCTCTAGCATCTTCGGTCTGGCAATGTAGCATTAAGAATTGTCTTAATGCCAAAAAAAGCCCGACAGATTTTACTTTCACAAGTGGAGCCTTACTGCTTTCATCATAGCGCTCCGCATGATTTTATATATGCAAGAAGCTTTGTTTAGATTTTATGCTGGGACTATTTCATGTTCAATGGCCGCAGATAATCTTATTTTATGGGTAGAAAATACTGATTCTAGACAGATTTTACTTCTAGTTCCCTTTATGTTTGAAGTCTGCACTGTGATCCACATACAGACATAAAGGCAAGTCGATTAGGGCCAAGTTCAACCAATGGACCCCTAGTGCCGCGTCCCGATGCTGTGACATTATCCGTTAATGGTTTGTTAATGATTGCAATGCTCAAATCAGAGTCTTTATCTGATTGAGTTTTAGGACAAACATTTCTATAAGTTAGGTTACAAGCCAGTTAGTTGGATTATCAACAAGTCATCAAACCAAAGGGAGAAAGCTGGTTTTAACCTGACAGCTTCGCAAACAGCTCCCTGTGCAAAGATCCTCAGAAAAGCGCGATGAGCGCTCCGATGATTTGTTGTGGCTATTTATCCCGAGTCCTTTGCAAATAAACAGAGCGATGTTACGACATGAATAGCAGCATTCACAAACAGTCAGCCCTGTGGGGGAGCAGAGAAGGCTGGACAGAAATTCTGATAAGAAAAAAACATTTGTCATTCTCAAAATAAAAAAGAAAAAGGAATTTCTCCGTAATATTCTTACTGGTGACTTTGTTGGGTATCCTTAGATGAAAATGCCTTTTCAGACTCTCTGATCACAACTATCCTATTCCAGCTCTGGCTCTATGGTCTGGGCTGTTGTCCTGCTGGAGGCTGAACCTCCACCGCGATCTGAAACGTTTCCTCCATAATTCGGGGCGTCCATCTTCCCGTCTGCTCCGAGCAGCTTCCCTGTCTCTGCTAAAGAAAACCTTTCTCATTCTCTCGCATGACGCTGCCACCACCATGTTCCAGCGTAGGGGTGGTGTAGGTGTTAGCTGTCTGCCACACGTAGCATTTTAATGTGAATGCATGTGCGTGTCACACTTTACGGCATTTTATATGTTCAAAAATTCTAAAAGTTTGTGTAATTTTCCTTCCACTGTAGTTACGAAACTACGGTGTGTTGGCCTGCGGCCTAAATTCCCAGTGAAATGTCTTTGAAATTTGCGCTTGCCACATAAAAGGCTTAAGTGGTAGCGGTACATTTGCACCGTCTTGCTGCTCACTCACCCAACTTCCAGCTCTGCGTCGTTCCCAAACACAAATCAACAAGCAACCGTCTTTTCAGCTACTCTCTAACGCTGATTGATTGCGTTTTGACTCCATAATCTAGCATTAGCTTGGCTCTATTCAGGGTCCAACCCTTCTCCACCAAGTCGTCATTTTTGTTCACATCCCAGCATGACTCCCCCCTCCACCTCCCCTTTCTTTTTTTTTTTTTTTATGCCTTTCCGTCTTAACAGATGAGCTGACACGAGGGCCATCAAACGGGTGGGAAAACAATTGCCACAAGGTTAATTTTATTGCTTGCTCCATGCATTTGTGAGCAGGCGGGAGGTGTCCTCTGCCCAGACCCTGATGGATGGCCGTGCCGAGCGGGCAGGAATGAAAATGAGAGGGGAGAGGCCAGCCGCGGGAGAAGCCAGAGTCCTCCCACCTGAAATTGAAATTTTTTCTGACACGCTCAGAATTGGCATTCTGACATTTAAGAGAGGAGATGTTTAATTTAGTTTGATGGCGAAAGCCGGCGCGTGTCCCCCCCGATTGTGTTTTATGACGCTCTCTTTGCCGCGTACGTCTGGGGGAAGGTTAATTTCCACGCCACCCGGTAGGTGGATGTCAAACATGTGCAGGCCGGGGGAAAATAAACTACTTAGTGTGTCTAAACGCCGTCGCAACGCTTGGCTGTCCTGCTCGCAGCTTTTATTGATCGCCCACACAGGGGCGCGCGTCGTGTTTGTTTTGTCTTTTTTTTTTTCGGGGGGGCCAGGATGGGCGGACTAGCTGTGTGACGCGGCGTAGCCTCTCGTAGCGGTGTCAGCGGGGATGAGAGCCAGGCGTGGGAGACAATCGCACGCCTGGCTGTTGACATCAGCGAGAGGGAGCAGGGGCTGGCGATATCTCCTCTTTCCCACTTGACTCGGCCCTCCTGCTGAAAGCTCACTTCTGTCTGCTGGCTGGGGGCCCTCGCTCTGTTCAGTGTGCGGTCCGTGGGGCGGTCCTCTGCGTCGCTGCGCACACACATACGTGTCCGTGAAGCGCCGCTGATGCGGGGCCGTCTCTGGGCGGCGCTTTGTCCATACGCATCGATTTCCCCCCTCCGCCACCAGCTATAGTTTCTTCATTTGCATGGTCCGGCTGACCCCAGCAGTCAGTGGCCATTATCTTCCCATTAGCTGATCTCTTAGCTTTGATTTCCATAATCTCTCTGCCTGTTGAGAGCCTTCTTCTCTCGCAGACCCCCTCCTCTGCATGCGTCCATCCAAAGCGTTTCGTTCTGATGAAGTCTTCACAGCGAGACCCACGTGATGCCGAAGGTGGATCCCATTTAATGTCTAATGTCCGTCCAACCAACTGTCTGTTCGCTTGTCAGTGGAAATTGATCTGATCTTGAAAAAGCAGACCACGATCGATGGATGGTTGGATGCTTTTTGATTGTTTGTGTGTTAAATCTTGAGTACCTGTAACACTTGAAGAATCGGATTGTGTTTGTTCTCGCTTCTACTCAGCCTCCGTATGATCACCGCTTATTAAACTGGTATATTATCACACACACATTAATTGTGGAGCCTTTATAAATCTGTTTGTTTCAGGCGTGTTATATTGTCAAAGCTTTGAACGATCAGTTCTTTGCTGGCGTGCTTCGGATCCGTCTCTGTGGCTGAAAACGAACGATTAATCCAGTCACCAAGGTGTTCCCGGTTCCCAGAAGGTTCCTCTTCTGGGGAGGAAGCGTGCCAGGCAGAACTGACCTTAATCACCCTCAGCGGAGTTCGCTAACAGCGATCAGTTACATTGATCAAAGAAAAGCGAAAGCCTCCCGCCCCCGACACCCCCGATCCGCCTAAATGAGCTGATAATTAATACGAGCCGGCTCCTCCTAACACCAGTCTACGGACAGCGTGATGGATCGGACCGCTTGGATGCTAACCAGTACGTTGCGGTGCCTTTTTTTTCAGGCCCTCTGGGTGTCCTTTGTAATGCCTGATCAGGGATGCACGGTGACACCCGCCCTGCTAATTAAGCACTAGCAGGTTGCCTTTGTTTTTGTTTTTTTTCTCCAACCTGATCACTATTGGCACCTATTTAATAATTCATGGGGCTGATTGCTGCTGACAGAGCTTTGGGTTTGTGCCTCGCAGTTTGACCGCGTCGATTGTATCTCGTCTCACGCTCCCAACCCAAACGTTGACTAACGTCTAGGTGCGTTTCAGTCATTAATATCTCCAGGACATTTCCCATCGTTCACTGACGACGATTACACCGTTCGCTAAGATGGCGGCCAATAATTCACGCAACGGCGTGGCGTCCCGTCACTGAGGTGGGTCTGACAGCGTGTCAAAGAATCGCTCCGTCTTGTGACGGCTGTTTACCGTGAACGGTGACGGACACTTCCGTGACTAATCCGTCGCCCCCGGCCTCCAGCCATCTTTTTAATCACTGCGCTTCCTCTTGGTTTGTCAACACGTGACTCGTTAGCTTCTAATTAAGGGACACAGGCCTCTTTCTCAGGGTGAAATTCTGTTAGCCGCTTCATTAGAGTGTCTGAGTGCTTCATGGGGTAGTGTGATCATTTCCAGTGACACTCTGTGGCTTTAATTATCATTCCAGATAGGTCTGGAGGATATCGCGTTGGCCAACCTGCCTCTTTTTCATGTGCAGAGTTTGCAGAAAATCTATTACAGGCCATGCAGTTGCTTTGTTGTTGGGCTTTTACCAACAATCTTAATAATCTGGCATTGAATGCTGGTCTCTTTTCAAACAGGCTGCAAACACTTGTAATTCAAAATTGTGACGGTCAAAGAAAAGTTTCTGAAACAGACCGGCTAGCCAAAAACAACAGGATGTGTAATACACAAGGAACTGTAACGGCTGATATTCCCGGCGTGTGATTGGTTGTAATTTGTTAATTCACCATAAGAGGAGTAAAACCACGACAGCTGTGGGTTGTGAGTCGGACGCATTAACGGCCAACCACGTAATCGTTTCATTTCCTTTTCACTTCCACGTCACCTCACTCGAGACAGGACACACACGGGGACAAGGTTAATGTTGGGTCTCATTTATTTCCCTCCAACAATGACTCCAAATAGCCTTTCAAAAGCCGAGCACAGGAGGGGAGATGAAAATAATCCAATCACACAATTACTGCGCGGCTTGATTCTATAGTTAAGTGCATTTTTATTGTGTAACGTCCCTTTTTTTCCCCCCCTCCTCCCCACCCTCTCCCGCCCCCTTCCACCCGCTCTATTTACCCTGCCTCCCACAGCAAGCGTTCTCTCCCTGCCACTTCTCATCTAATATGGCTATAATTGGGTTTGGTTGCACAAATCAGATTTGAACAATTGGGTTATCGTCCTCTGAAATTGGAGGGGTCTCTGGGCCGGCATGGGTGGAGAGTTAATCTGCTTTTGTTAAGCTCTCTCGTTCTGGTTGCAACATTGTGCCGTGCCAGTTAAAGCAGTTTACCTGTCACTGTGGACACAGCTCATAATTTAGCCCACCCTTAAAAAGCCACCCCCCCATCCCCCTTCCCCCCAACACTACCCATCATACACACCGGTTGTCCGTTTGCCTCTCGTCAGCCCAATAACGACATTTGAATCGAGCATTAACTGGCTTAATTGCTTTAAAATTGTCGTTTTAATTTACACTGATATGGTATTGATCACCCAAGCACAGATTAAGGCCCTCAGTGGAGCGCTTGATGTGGAATTAAACAGGGCCGGGGTCCTCCTGGGGCCCGCCTAGGCCTGTCCTGCCGCAGCCAGAAGAGGAATGACATCCCTCCCCTAATGAACTGGCAGCATGCGCAGACATGAATTTCAGGCCCCGCCGGAGAAGCAGGGAAATAATGGGGTTTGGGGAGACATGGCGGGTTATTCATTCACTGCCATGCACCAATTCTCCTGTGATTCATCCCCGGGCCCCCCGGACCCCCGCTGCCTGTTTGCCAGGCACATTCAGGCAGCCTGACCTTTCTCCTGCCTAAGTGTATATAGATGTCCCCTCCTTCCTCTGGGAACACCTTGCCCCACAGAAGGTGTCATGTAGAGAGGGAGGGAAGGGGGGGGGGGAACGCATCTTCAGCCTGTAATCCAAACATCCCCCATATAGGTGGAAGTGCCGGTTCGTGATTTTCCCCTTCATGGTGGCTCAGCGAGCTTTCTGACAAAGATGCGTCCTCCTCGGGGCATCGATCTTCTCACAGGAGCCCAGTGTCACGCACCGCTGCTTAATATTGGGGGGTTGGGGAGAAGGAGGGGGGGATCTTCACAATAAATCCACGCAATTTCTCTGCAGTCTGAACAAATCCTATGGTGAGCTCTTGTGTTGTGAACCAATTAAAACAGTGGGGACAACCTCTCGACTCGCGTCTCCAGTGAATGCACTCAAACAATCGCACACTGCATAAGTGCTTTAAATGACTCAGAATGAGGGTCCAATGAGAACGAGGTTATACGGTGAGTTGTGTAACGACACAGGGAGCTGCTAATTCCCAGCTTTACACTAACATATGTCTGTAGAGCAGAGAATCAGACAAAAAGTCATTACAGCCACAAATTTTAATAGGGAAATATGTCCCCTTTCACTCTGATATCCCGATGTAAAACCCAACACAGCCCGTTGGCTTTAGGAGTCACCTCTTTAATCTACATGCAGAACATCGGTTCTGCACGTCGCCCCTGAACTCACCATCCTCCTAGCAAATGTGGTGGTGGCAGCATCATGCTGCGGGGATGCTGCTTTTCGTCACCAGTGGCAGAGTCGGCGGACAGACGGACTGAGAAAAACACAGTTTATCACAGTCTCTTTGGCGACAGCCATTCGTGGCCTTTGGACGGTGTTGGAGACCCTTCACCGGGAAAAACATGGCTGGAATATGAAACCTCTGGGTTAGAAATCTTTCTAAGATTCTCCGGTAGGTTGGCAGTACTTTGTTGCACCAGCCATGGCTGAAATCTCTTATCCCTTAAACTGGTCTTCAGTTGCGTGGACGGTGCTTGGCTAAAGTCCGTGTCTGCCCTTGAGCCTGGTGGCGCCCAGTATATCCGTGAGCCTAAAGGCCCCCTACGGTCCACAGGTAATCCAATCATTTAGGGACCTAAAGGCCCCCTTAGGTCCCTAAATGATTGGATTACCTGCGCCCTGATGTCGGGAGGTGGAAGCCATCCTGACGATGAAGGCCAAACGACACAACAGCCACCCTCTTTCTCCTAGCTGACTACCCTACCCGTGACGGATATCAAGAAGCCTCCAATACGCATAATGGACTTGGCACAACCTGAGGATGGCCGGGCTCGGGCCTCTCTACCCCACTCTGTCATCCAATCATCTTATTCTAATGCTATTGCATTGTTTAGTCAACCAGCCGTCCATTTACATCAAACCACAACCACACGGCCGCGCCGCAGGAGCACTTAATAGAATTAGCAGGTATTGTGCAGCACATTTTAAACGCATAGACCGTTTTAAAGACACACACTCAGTCACCCTGCCTCCAGCTTTGGACTGGGTTCGTTGTCAGAGTGATGGCGTCCCGAGCTCCGCATGCGCGTCCCTCTGCAGCTGTCATTACGCCGGTCCGTCCCCACTGTGGACAGTTTATTCACATCTTTAGATGTTCACCCAATACTCTTGCCATGTTTATGTTATGTACTGCATAATAATGGCTCATAAGGGCCATTTGTTCCATTATTGGATCATTTTTCACTTGCTCTTCATTAGGAAATAGGAGGCCAAAAGCTTTTAAGTGAAAGAGCCGGGTTCATTATTGGGCTCGTAATTTCCATAATCGGATTTTTGGGGAATGCTTGCCGGTCTGTTCATCCAGGCAGTTTATAAATAGAGGAGCAAAAATGAAACGGCCACATGGCTGGGAAATTTGAAGTCATATGCCCCCTTTGCCCTTGACTGCAGGCATGGTATTGCCGTTCAAACTCCCATCTTGTTGAACTAATTGCTCTCATATGCTCTCTGGCATCGTCTTTGGTGTAGTTTGGTTGGAGCGGCAGTTTATGTCCAGGATGTCCCTTCAGCCGAGCGCAGGTGGTGGGAGACGAGGGGGGACTGTGGTAGAAATATCATCTCTGTTTGCCCGCTTCCAGGTTTTAAAAATGTCATGTCGCAAATTGTCTCTCTCCTCGCCGCCACCTTCACTTAAACCATTACCACCAATAAAACCAGCAATCTGCTTCCAGTGGGACTTGGGGTCCGGCCTGCCGTCCTCACGAGTGCCTGTCTCCTTGTCCTGTCCTCTGTCCTCTGAGCGATTGATTTTTGTTTTGAAAATTAAAGCGGGCACCGTGAGGTTCTGGTGGGGTCGCGGGTAAGAGGGTCTCTGGCAGACGATGGGCGGCGCAAACACAAAGGCAGCAGCCCTGCTTCGGGATTACTTCCTCCTGCTGTGTGTGTGCGTTTGTGGGCGGAGCCTGCGGTCGCTGATGATGTGCCTGCCTCTGCGTTTCGGTGCAGAAGTGAGTCTGACTCACTCACCCTTAAAGCGTTTTGTGTAAAAGGCCATGTTTGCGGTGTTTTCAGTCGTTTAGCGAAAAAGTTGCAGAGCAGAGTTTCCACCCGGTTTTTATTGGGATATTCCAGATGTGGAAAAAAGAATCTGAGGACATTAAAATGGAAAAACTGCCCCGTTGTTCTTTATCCTTATTAAAAATATCAATCCATCCTTACATCTATCCATCATCCATGTGTCCTTCCTTCCTTCCTTCCTTCCTTCCTTCCTTCCTTCCTTCCTTCCTTCCTTCCTTCCTTCCTTCCTTCCTTCCTTCCTTCCTTCCTTCCTTCCTTCCTTTGTTCCTGTCCATCCCTCCATACATCCATCCTTCCTTCCTTCCTTCCTTCCTTCCTTCCTTCCTTCCTTCCTTCCTTCCTTCCTTCCTTCCTCTATCCCTTCCTTCCGTCATCCTTTGTTCCTGTCCATCCCTCCATACATCCCTTTATCCTTCCTTT